>NW_027098662.1:0-14943 GCF_039881205.1 Euwallacea similis | reverse complement strand
TGACAGATTTGGCCGAAATAAGCCAAATCGGTCGATTTAAGCAAATTCAGAGATGAAACGATCGTTTCTGACCGATTTCACTCGTTTCTGTCTGTTTTAGTCATTTTGGCACGTTTTCATCAATTTGGTGCAATTTTAATCCAAAATAGACAGATTTGGCCGAAATAAGCCAAATCGGTCGATTTGAGCAAATTCCTTGATGAAACGATCGTTTCTGACCGATTTCGCTCGTTTCTGCCTGTTTTAGTCATTTTGGCACGTTTTCATCCATTTGGTTCTGTTTCCATCCAAAATAGACAGATTTGGCCGAAATAAGCCAAGTCTGTCGATTTGAGCAAATTCAGAGATGAAACGATCGTTTCTGACCGATTTCGCTTGTTTCTGCTTGTTTTAGTCATTTTGGCACGTTTTCATCCATTTGGTTCTGTTTCCATCCAGAATAGACAGATTTGGCCGAAATAAGCCAAATCGGTCAATTTGAGCAAATTCAGAGATGAAACGATCGTTTCTGACCGATTTCGCTTGTTTCTGCTTGTTTTAGTCATTTTGGCACGTTTTCATCCATTTGGTTCTGTTTCCATCCAAAATACCCAGATTTGGCCGAAATAAGCCAAATCGGTGGATTTGAGCAAATTCAGAGATGAAACGATCGTTTCTGACCGATTTCGCTCGTTTCTGCCTGTTTTAGTCATTTTGGCACGTTTTCATCAATTTGCTTCTGTTTCCATCCAAAATACCCAGATTTGGCCGAAATAAGCCAAATCGGTCGATTTGAGCAAATTCCTTGATGAAACGATCGTTTCTGACCGATTTCGCTCGTTTCTGCCTGTTTTAGTCATTTTGGCACGTTTTCATCCATTTGGTTCTGTTTCCATCCAAAATAGACAGATTTGGCCGAAATAAGCCAAGTCTGTCGATTTGAGCAAATTCAGAGATGAAACGATCGTTTCTGACCGATTTCGCTTGTTTCTGCTTGTTTTAGTCATTTTGGCACGTTTTCATCCATTTGGTTCTGTTTCCATCCAGAATAGACAGATTTGGCCGAAATAAGCCAAATCGGTCAATTTGAGCAAATTCAGAGATGAAACGATCGTTTCTGACCGATTTCGCTTGTTTCTGCTTGTTTTAGTCATTTTGGCACGTTTTCATCCATTTGGTTCTGTTTCCATCCAGAATAGACAGATTTGGCCGAAATAAGCCAAATCGGTCAATTTGAGCAAATTCAGAGATGAAACGATCGTTTCTGACCGATTTCGCTCGTTTCTGCCTGTTTTAGTCATTTTGGCACGTTTTCATCAATTTGCTTCTGTTTCCATCCAAAATACCCAGATTTGGCCGAAATAAGCCAAATCGGTCGATTTGAGCAAATTCCTTGATGAAACGATCGTTTCTGACCGATTTCACTCGTTTCTGCCTGTTTTAGTCATTTTGGCACGTTTTCATCAATTTGCTTCTGTTTCCATCCAAAATACCCAGATTTGGCCGAAATAAGCCAAATCGGTCGATTTGAGCAAATTCAGAGATGAAACGATCGTTTCTGACCGATTTCGCTCGTTTCTGCCTGTTTTAGTCATTTTGGCACGTTTTCATCAATTTGCTTCTGTTTCCATCCAAAATACCCAGATTTGGCCGAAATAAGCCAAATCGGTCGATTTGAGCAAATTCCTTGATGAAACGATCGTTTCTGACCGATTTCGCTCGTTTCTGCCTGTTTTAGTCATTTTGGCACGTTTTCATCAATTTGCTTCTGTTTCCATCCAGAATAGACAGATTTGGCCGAAATAAGCCAAATCGGTCAATTTGAGCAAATTCAGAGATGAAACGATCGTTTCTGACCGATTTCGCTCGTTTCTGCCTGTTTTAGTCATTTTGGCACGTTTTCATCAATTTGCTTCTGTTTCCATCCAAAATACCCAGATTTGGCCGAAATAAGCCAAATCGGTCGATTTGAGCAAATTCCTTGATGAAACGATCGTTTCTGACCGATTTCGCTCGTTTCTGCCTGTTTTAGTCATTTTGGCACGTTTTCATCAATTTGCTTCTGTTTCCATCCAGAATAGACAGATTTGGCCGAAATAAGCCAAATCGGTCAATTTGAGCAAATTCAGAGATGAAACGATCGTTTCTGACCGATTTCGCTCGTTTCTGCCTGTTTTAGTCATTTTGGCACGTTTTCATCAATTTGGTGCAATTTCAAGCCAAAATAGACAGATTTTGCCGAAATAAGCCAAATCGGTCGATTTGAGCAAATTCAGAGATGAAACGATCGTTTCTGACCGATTTCGCTCGTTTCTTCCTGTTTTAGTCATTTTGGCACGTTTTCATCAATTTGCTTCTGTTTCCATCCAAAATACCCAGATTTGGCCGAAATAAGCCAAATCGGTCGATTTGAGCAAATTCCTTGATGAAACGATCGTTTCTGACCGATTTCGCTCGTTTCTGCCTGTTTTAGTCATTTTGGCACGTTTTCATCCATTTGGTTCTGTTTCCATCCAAAATAGACAGATTTGGCCGAAATAAGCCAAGTCTGTCGATTTGAGCAAATTCAGAGATGAAACGATCGTTTCTGACCGATTTCGCTTGTTTCTGCTTGTTTTAGTCATTTTGGCACGTTTTCATCCATTTGGTTCTGTTTCCATCCAGAATAGACAGATTTGGCCGAAATAAGCCAAATCGGTCAATTTGAGCAAATTCAGAGATGAAACGATCGTTTCTGACCGATTTCGCTTGTTTCTGCTTGTTTTAGTCATTTTGGCACGTTTTCATCCATTTGGTTCTGTTTCCATCCAGAATAGACAGATTTGGCCGAAATAAGCCAAATCGGTCAATTTGAGCAAATTCAGAGATGAAACGATCGTTTCTGACCGATTTCGCTCGTTTCTGCCTGTTTTAGTCATTTTGGCACGTTTTCATCAATTTGCTTCTGTTTCCATCCAAAATACCCAGATTTGGCCGAAATAAGCCAAATCGGTCGATTTGAGCAAATTCCTTGATGAAACGATCGTTTCTGACCGATTTCACTCGTTTCTGCCTGTTTTAGTCATTTTGGCACGTTTTCATCAATTTGCTTCTGTTTCCATCCAAAATACCCAGATTTGGCCGAAATAAGCCAAATCGGTCGATTTGAGCAAATTCAGAGATGAAACGATCGTTTCTGACCGATTTCGCTCGTTTCTGCCTGTTTTAGTCATTTTGGCACGTTTTCATCAATTTGCTTCTGTTTCCATCCAAAATACCCAGATTTGGCCGAAATAAGCCAAATCGGTCGATTTGAGCAAATTCCTTGATGAAACGATCGTTTCTGACCGATTTCGCTCGTTTCTGCCTGTTTTAGTCATTTTGGCACGTTTTCATCAATTTGCTTCTGTTTCCATCCAGAATAGACAGATTTGGCCGAAATAAGCCAAATCGGTCAATTTGAGCAAATTCAGAGATGAAACGATCGTTTCTGACCGATTTCGCTCGTTTCTGCCTGTTTTAGTCATTTTGGCACGTTTTCATCAATTTGCTTCTGTTTCCATCCAAAATACCCAGATTTGGCCGAAATAAGCCAAATCGGTCGATTTGAGCAAATTCCTTGATGAAACGATCGTTTCTGACCGATTTCGCTCGTTTCTGCCTGTTTTAGTCATTTTGGCACGTTTTCATCAATTTGCTTCTGTTTCCATCCAGAATAGACAGATTTGGCCGAAATAAGCCAAATCGGTCAATTTGAGCAAATTCAGAGATGAAACGATCGTTTCTGACCGATTTCGCTCGTTTCTGCCTGTTTTAGTCATTTTGGCACGTTTTCATCAATTTGGTGCAATTTCAAGCCAAAATAGACAGATTTGGCCGAAATAAGCCAAATCGGTCGATTTGAGCAAATTCAGAGATGAAACGATCGTTTCTGACCGATTTCGCTCGTTTCTTCCTGTTTTAGTCATTTTGGCACGTTTTCATCAATTTGCTTCTGTTTCCATCCAAAATACCCAGATTTGGCCGAAATAAGCCAAATCGGTCGATTTGAGCAAATTCCTTGATGAAACGATCGTTTCTGACCGATTTCACTCGTTTCTGCCTGTTTTAGTCATTTTGGCACGTTTTCATCAATTTGCTTCTGTTTCCATCCAAAATACCCAGATTTGGCCGAAATAAGCCAAATCGGTCGATTTGAGCAAATTCAGAGATGAAACGATCGTTTCTGACCGATTTCGCTAGTTATGTTTTGATCCGTTTTAAGACTCAAAAAAAAACACTTTACTTTGAAATTAATTTATTTCAAACAGGACCGATAGTAAACACAACGTTCGCGATACAAGCAAAGACTCACTAAAAAGGCTACTGCGCTTAATGCTACTTCTTATTTATACTAATCGTACGGGTGACGTCATAACAGCGACGCTTGGTGTTACGGGGATGTAACTCCTCCACCCTTAGATGGGCATAAAACCCGAAGTTTCTATGACCTAAATTACTATGTCATTTTCTGGACTCTCGGTCTTTTTGTATTTTAAAACAATAGGCCATAGATACTTTGCTAATAAACCTAATAAGGACAATATTATGATACCATACAATAGGACAGTCCAAATACTGGTTCTGTCGTAGTGAAGGTTAGTATTTAGTAACATTGAATTTTCCTTCTTCTGCAAATCAACCTCATTCTGTAATTCGGCGATATTATTTAAATCTATTTTGCTTAAGTTAGGCAGTTCTATTTTTTGGTATGGCTTTTGATATGTATGATTAATATTTATGTCTAACAAAGGGAAAATTTGAAATTGCCGGTTGGTTTTCCTATTGCCTCTTAAAACTATGTTCCTTATTTTAAGATTACAACGATACTCTAAATCTATTGCGTAAGTTCCATCCAACAGAATGTTACTTTGTGAAGATTTACATGTTTCTAATCCGACAATACTTTTGGTGGTCACCAGGATCCACTTATTATCGTCTATGTTTTGTATTTGTGTTTCCCCCAGGGTAACAGTTATTGATTTACATCGTGTGGCGTTGTGTTCGTAACGCAGGAGTTGTACTTCGCATGGGGAAAAATCGTGGAAGTTATCTATATGTATTTGAGGGCATAGATATTCATTAGGGGATACGTACCGACAGGGTTCGTTCGCGTATCCGAATGTTTGGTCGTTTATCAGTAGATATTCGGATCGGGGTATTATGACTTTGTATACTTCGCCATGTCTTACGGGCAAGGGAAGTAATCGGAATAAATCATAACTAACTTTTTCTACTAATGGAATTTCGATGATGAACGTGATCGAGTTATCTTTGGCGAAACTTTTTATTTCCAAAGTGTTTTCGATAGTTAATAGATTTTCAATGTTGGGCTCGAATGGTAGTTTTCCTAGGGGAATTTGCTCTTTCATTGACTGTAGTTCTGTTAGGAATTCACTTGGGTCGATTATGGTGTTATGGAAGGTGTTTAATTTAGCAAAGGTAATTGCCTCTTCGATATTTGAAAGTATATCGTAAATATTCTGGTAAAAGACGGTAATTTGGGTGATAATCATTTGGATACGATAGAACTCAAAAAGGTTTGTTTCCTTGACCTCGATCTGATTGACGACATCTATTATTTGTCTAATACGTGACTCCAATATAATTTGGTTATGGGATACATTTCTTATTGTTTCTCTGAAATTGATTATTGATTTAGAAAAAAGAGTCATTTGCTTGTCAATGGCGGATTTTAAATCGTTTTGGTTTTGTTTAAGGATTTCCATGTTTTGGTCGATACGTTTTGCGTCATCTTGGTCTAGGTTCCCCGTTATTGTTTTTATGATTGATCCTAAGGCGTTTATAAGAGCTCGTTTCGTTCTTAATTTGTTCGGGAAGATTTGATTTATCTGACGGATGATTTTGTGTTTTAAGCTAGTAGTCACAACAAGGGAATTGTGGTATTCGAGTTTATAGTCAGTGAAGTTATTTAGGGTTTTGACGAGTAAGTCGAATTGGGTATTAATTTTTGCGAATTCTTGTAATAGTTCGGTCATGTCGTACGTTTGGATAAAGTGCCAGTGGTCAATAGTCTTCTGGGCCTTGCCTAACTTGTAGGGTAGTACACCGGGGTTGGATTTTAAGTTGATGTACTGGGATTTTCCATGCGCGAGGGGCCATCTGTAAAGAGGGGTTTCTTTAGTTCCTTGATATGTGCTATTTCAATTTTGTAGGGGCTTCGCGTGCTTTGGATTTTTACCTTATTATGTTCTAATTTTTCTATGATTATAAACGGTCCGCTGAATCTTGGGTTCTTTTTGTTTCGAGAGTTTAAATTTCGGTAGACCTTTTGGTTGACCTTAAAATCGGGGGATTCGTTTCCTTTGTGATTCCTTTTGGCAATAACTTTCTCCTTATTACTTTCCATTTTCTTCACGACATCTTCGCATAATGCATCGACTTTGGCTTTATGAGAGGAGACGTAGTCTGAGTAAAACGTTGTTGATATGAGGTCAAAAGGGTCTCTTGTATTTGTGTGTCCCAGGATGAGTTCGTGGGGTGTGAAATTTGTTACGCTACTTTTAGTGCTGTTGTATGCGATTATGGCATATGGAATTAGTTCAGTAATCGGTTTTGTGTCGTCCTTTTGTTTTAGGATTCTGAGGTGTTCAATCAATGTAGAGTGGAAGCGTTCCACTGGTGCGTTAGATTCGTGGTGTCTAGGGGTCGTGAAGTGAATGTTAATTTTTTGGGTTTTCAACAATTCCTTCAATAGTTCGTTGTTAAATTCTTTGCCATTATCACAAGTGACTGTCTCAGGGCATCCGAAGAATGAGAAGAAGTTGACGAGTTTATCGCACACCGATTTCGCGTTTTTGTCATACGGATATGCTTGTCCAAATTTGGAAAATTTATCGAAGATTGTTAGGAAATTTTGTGCTTCGAATGTAAAGGTGTCGATATGTATCATCTGAAAGGGTTTGCTAGGTGTTTCTGTTCTTGTAAGAGGAATGTAAGATTTGAAACGGCAGTATTTTGACGTTTGGCAAATGGTGCAATCATTGATATATTTTGTCACGTCTTCTTTTAGCTTGGGCCAGTAATAAAGGGCTTTAAGGCGTTGGTACGTTTCGTTGATGCCTCTGTGGTTCTGCTTGCCTTCGTGTTGGTGGGTGATGAGCATGATTTTTTCTTCCGGGTCTGCGATGTTGTGTAGCAGTTTGGTGCATATTCTTATTTGTAGATTTTGAAAATATTTTAGGCATACATCTATAAATGGGGACATTAAGTCTTTGTCGACGAAGTATACGTAACAGGGCTTTTTGCAAGTGAGATATTCTTGAATAAATTGTTTAATAGTGTCTGGGTTATTTGATACGTCTACGTGACTTATTACGTGATTCTCATAGCGTTCTTTGTTAAATTTTATCTGCACGTGTGGAGATTTCTTTATCAGGAATTGCAGGTGCTTGTTGTTTATAATTTCGTCTAGAATGCTGAGTCCTGGATTCTCGCGGTCAGCGTCTTGGCTGTGTACTGTTTCATCGGCGGTTGCTGCGTCAGGCGGACGTAGTTGAATATCGGAGATGATATTTATTTTCTGCTGGCTAGTCCCGGGTCTGTTATCAAAGTTGGTTTCTTCGAAGTTGGTGTTTCCTGCGACTGTTTCTAAGTAGTCTTTGATGTCGTCGTCAGAGTTACCAGGGTTATTCAAAATTGACTCGTTCTCGTAAATATTCAGTTGTATCCTGGACAGGGCATCTGCGTTAGTGTTCTGGCGTCCCTTCTTGTATATTATCTGGTAATCGAACTCTTCTAGTCTCAATCGCCATCTCACCAATTTTGAGTTAGGTTCCTTCAGGTTAAAAAGCCATACTAGGGGCCTATGGTCTGTGTAAATGTAAAACTTGCGGCCAAATAAGTAGGGGCGGAAATATTTACATGCCCAAACTATTGCTAGTAATTCTTTCTCGATTGTCGAATATTTGGTTTCCGAATCATTTAGGGTCCTAGATGCATAGGCTATGGGTCGATCATTAGGTATTGGACCTTGCGATAAAACAGCTCCGATTGCATAGTTACTCGCATCCGTGGTCAATAGAAAGGGTTTCGAGAAGTCGGGATATTGTAAGACGGGGAAATTTATTAGAATTTGTTTGCAGTGGTTAAAAGAATTAACGAATTCAGGGTTATGTATTATCTTAACATTTTTCTTGAGGCAGTTGGTCAGTGGCTTTGTAATTTTAGCAAAATCTTTAATAAAGCGTCTATAGTATCCGACTAATCCTAGGAATGACTTTATCTCTCGGGTAGTTTTGGGAATAGGAAAGTTTTTCACTGCATTGATCTTGTCGGGATTCGGCTTTACTCCGTCTCGACTCACAACGTGTCCTAAGTACTGTACCTCTTTCCTTAGAAACTCGGACTTGTCAAGTTGGATCTTAAACTTTGAGTCTCTCAGTCGTTTAAAAACGTTTCTTAGATTTTCGATATGTTCTTGCAGGCTTGTACTAAAGATGATCACATCGTCTAAGTAGACTAGACATGTTTCATTTTGTAGTCCTCGTAGGATGTTGTTCATCACGCGTTGGAAGGTCGCCGGGGCGTTTTTGAGGCCGAAGGGCATTCGTAGAAATTCGTAATGCCCGGTGTCCGTAGTAAAAGCTGTTTTGCCAATGTCTTCATCATGCATTTGGATTTGGTGAAATCCATTTGCTAAGTCCAGTGTCGTGAAATAATGGGCTTTGCCTAGTTTGTCAAGTATTTCGTTGATATTAGGCAAAGGGAATTTATCATCTACTGTCTGTTCGTTCAGCTTTCGGTAGTCGATGACCATTCGCCACTTTTGTTTCTTAGATTGGTCTAGTTTTTTTGGCACGATCCAAATAGGCGATGACCATGGTGAATTTGAATCTCGGATGATATTTTGATGTAATAATTCGGAAACTTGCTTTTTTACCTCGGCACGATGTACTTCGGGGTACCTATACGTCTTAGTAAAAATGGGAGTTTCGTCTTTGACCTTTATCCTGTGTTTTATTGAATTAGTAAAAGTTAACGGGATGTTTTCGCAATGGAAAATATCACGGAATTCGTAGCATAGTTTGGAGATCTGTTCCCTTTCTTCGGAATTGCAGTGGTCAAGTCTAATTTTTCTTAGGTTATCCTTGAGCAATTGGTCAGTGGTTTGTCCGGCAGAATTTTGAGTTAAGGGGTGATCTATGAAGTTTAATTCGTTCGTGTTTATTGGTTCTATGTTGAACGTTTCGAGAAGTTGCAGGTTTATCGGATTTTCTCTAGGGTTTAAGGCGGTAGTCAGGGCTGTATTGTTTTGAACTCGTACTAGGCATTCTGGAATTTCGAGGTGTCCTAGTTTTTGATAAGGGATTATGCCGTATCCGTTGGACATTTTGACTGGAATTCTGATTTGCTGGATACTCCTAGGGCTTATTACGTAATTGAAATCGTGGTAATTAATATCTCGGGGTTGAGGGGTTTTCGCATCGTGGTAAACAGGTAGTGTTGTTCCGGGTAAGTTTAAAGTATTCGCTTTGAAATCGATTTTGGCGTCTAATTGTTTCATAAGATCAAGTCCTATGAGTCCTTCAAATTTTGGGGAGAATTCGAAAAGGAAAAATTTATGTGAACCTGGTGTTTGTAACGTGGGGAATATTGGTAGTGTGATAGTTTCGTTATGAAAAGAAGTTGCGTGAGCGGTCTGAACTTGAAAGAGTTCTTCCTGAATTAAATGGGGAAATTTCTGATAAGCAATTTGGGGTTTTAGGAAGCTTCTAGTGCTACCAGTGTCTAACAAGAATTTAGATTTGAGTTCGGGTATCAGGATGTATGGTAATTGGGTGTCATGGTTGTTTAAGAATATTACGTCGTGTTTGTGCTCTGACCGGTTAAAGGAAAATTTAGGTTTTCCTCTTGGGTATCTTTTTCAATATCGGGTTGCTGATAATCGATGTCATGATACAGATGATTCTGGTCAAATGGTGCATTAAAATGATCCTCAACGAGATTTAAGTCGTAGGGGTTCTCGGGAGGTTCCTCGATAGGTACGTCAATGTGATCGGGGTGTTCAGGTGTTTGAGGGAATACTTCCTGATTGTACAGTTCTTGGCTTATAAAATTCTTTTTGTTGCCGTTAATCAAGGTGTTACCAGAACTGGTGTCCATGGGTTCAAATTTACGACTGATGTTAGATCTTTGGGACGCTTGTCCAAAGGGTTTAGGGGCAAATCCATTAGGTCGAAAAGCATTGGACTGGTTACTGAAAGGGCCGTTTGCTTTTGGCAAATAGCTTGGGAAACTAGAATTTGAGAACTGTGGTTTTGGGAAGTTGTTTTGTTGTGGGAAGCTCGGGAATGTTCGAGATGAATTGAAGTTGTTTGCCCATTGCGTTGGGGGTGCATTTGAAGTTTGAGGGTTACGGCTGAAATGGCTTGGGAAACTGGGTCTATTCATGGGCGTGGAACTAGAATTGTGAAATCTATTGGGTGGTTTTTGACTTTGCCCGAAATTTTGTGTAGTTTTGAAGCGAATAAAATTTTCCTCTTCTTTCACAAATGACATGGCTTGTTCCAAACTCGATGGGGTTTTTAATCTTACTACAAGTTGGAGGTTATACGGTAATCCATTGATGAACGTTTTTAGTGCAAATTCGTCGTAGTGATTAATCTTAATTAATTTTGTTTCATTGGTATCTGGGCCAGCGTTAAGTTTAGCAAATAGTAAACTCCTTGAATCTTGAATTCTCATGCCAAATTGCAAGGGAGATTCGGTTTTAAAAGGTTTTAAATTAATTAAGTCTTGTATTAGACAGTCTATAGATCTTTGATCCGCGAAACTGAGGGTCAAAACATCCTTTATGAGTGCCCAAGAATTTAATTCGACACGTGAAGAAATTAATTCGGCTGCTCTACCAGTCAATTTACTAAGTATCGTATCGAACAGGCAAATATTTATGGGATCATTTGGTTCTGCACGGTTAAAAAAAGCTTTTAACAGATTTTCCACAGCGGTAATAAATCTATTTAGTAAGCGAGGGTTACCGTCAAAATGTGGGATGTTATCAGACTGATATTTCAACAATTGGTAATTTACTGGGGGCATGTTGCTATTAGAATGGAGCGATATGTTATTAAATAAATCACTAAGATCAATTTCGTTTATCGGCTCAATCGTGAAGGCTCGGTTTTAGCAAAGTTAATACAATCGCTTCCTATTACTATTCTACTTAAAGTCTAATGCTAACAAAATGACAATTGATTAAACTTACAGCAAAATGAAGATTATTAGCTTCATGAAGTCTCTCGATGAGGCGATGGTCTTCGTCTTTGGGCTTCTCAGGATTGGCGATTTTTGTCCACCTGCGAAGGGTCCTACGAAGTACTGGAACTGGTCGATATGCTCTCGAACAGTGTCCAGGGCCTGTGGAGCTTGCTGTCTCGTCGTTGATTTGATCGGTGGTCCTTCGGGTTTCCTTAAGTCCTTTTGGAGTTAGATTCTTCTTTGAGCAAATTCTTGAAAGAAACCGTTCAAAATATGCCCTTTTGAACGTCTCAAAAATCCGAACGACTGCGCCAGTTATGTTTTGATCCGTTTTAAGACTCAAAAAAAAACACTTTACTTTGAAATTAATTTATTTCAAACAGGACCGATAGTAAACACAACGTTCGCGATACAAGCAAAGACTCACTAAAAAGGCTGCTGCGCTTAATGCTACTTCTTATTTATACTAATCGTACGGGTGACGTCATAACAGCGACGCTTGGTGTTACGGGGATGTAACTTGCAATTTGAATCCAAAATAGACAGATTTGGCCGAAATAAGCCAAATTGACCGATTTGAGCAAATTCCTGGATGAAACGATCGTTTCTGACCGATTTCGCTCGTTTCTGCCTGTTTTAGTCATTTTGGCACGTTTTCATCCATTAGGTTCTGTTTCCATCCAAAATAGACAGATTTGGCCGAAATAAGCCAAATCGGCCGATTTGAGCAAATTCAGAGATGAAACGATCGTTTCTGACCGATTTCGCTCGTTTCTGCCTGTTTTAGTCATTTTGGCACGTTTTCATCCATTAGGTTCTGTTTCCATCCAAAATAGACAGATTTGGCCGAAATAAGCCAAATCGGCCGATTTGAGCAAATTCAGAGATGAAACGATCGTTTCTGACCGATTTCGCTCGTTTCTGCCTGTTTTAGTCATTTTGGCACGTTTTCATCAATTTGGTGCAATTTGAATCCAAAATAGACAGATTTGGCCGAAATAAGCCAAATCGACCGATTTGAGCAAATTCCTGGATGAAACGATCGTTTCTGACCGATTTCGCTCGTTTCTGCCTGTTTTAGTCATTTTGGCACGTTTTCATCAATTTGGTGCAATTTGAATCCAAAATAGACAGATTTGGCCGAAATAAGCCAAATCGACCGATTTGAGCAAATTCCTGGATGAAACGATCGTTTCTGACCGATTTCGCTCGTTTCTGCCTGTTTTAGTCATTTTGGCACGTTTTCATCAATTTGGTGCAATTTGAATCCAAAATAGACAGATTTGGCCGAAATAAGCCAAATCGACCGATTTGAGCAAATTCCTGGATGAAACGATCGTTTCTGACCGATTTCGCTCGTTTCTGCCTGTTTTAGTCATTTTGGCACGTTTTCATCAATTTGGTGCAATTTGTATCCAAAATAGACAGATTTGGCCGAAATAAGCCAAATCGGCCGATTTGAGCAAATTCAGAGATGAAACGATCGTTTCTGACCGATTTCGCTCGTTTCTGCCTGTTTTAGTCATTTTGGCACGTTTTCATCCATTAGGTTCTGTTTCCATCCAAAATAGACAGATTTGGCCGAAATAAGCCAAATCGGCCGATTTGAGCAAATTCAGAGATGAAACGATCGTTTCTGACCGATTTCGCTCGTTTCTGCCTGTTTTAGTCATTTTGGCACGTTTTCATCAATTTGGTGCAATTTGAATCCAAAATAGACAGATTTGGCCGAAATAAGCCAAATCGACCGATTTGAGCAAATTCCTGGATGAAACGATCGTTTCTGACCGATTTCGCTCGTTTCTGCCTGTTTTAGTCATTTTGGCACGTTTTCATCCATTAGGTTCTGTTTCCATCCAAAATAGACAGATTTGGCCGAAATAAGCCAAATCGGCCGATTTGAGCAAATTCAGAGATGAAACGATCGTTTCTGACCGATTTCGCTCGTTTCTGCCTGGTTTAGTCATTTTGGCACGTTTTCATCAATTTGGTGCAATTTGAATCCAAAATAGACAGATTTGGCCGAAATAAGCCAAATCGACCGATTTGAGCAAATTCCTGGATGAAACGATCGTTTCTGACCGATTTCGCTCGTTTCTGCCTGTTTTAGTCATTTTGGCACGTTTTCATCCATTAGGTTCTGTTTCCATCCAAAATAGACAGATTTGGCCGAAATAAGCCAAATCGGCCGATTTGAGCAAATTCAGAGATGAAACGATCGTTTCTGACCGATTTCGCTCGTTTCTGCCTGTTTTAGTCATTTTGGCACGTTTTCATCCATTAGGTTCTGTTTCCATCCAAAATAGACAGATTTGGCCGAAATAAGCCAAATCGGCCGATTTGAGCAAATTCAGAGATGAAACGATCGTTTCTGACCGATTTCGCTCGTTTCTGCCTGTTTTAGTCATTTTGGCACGTTTTCATCAATTTGGTGCAATTTGAATCCAAAATAGTCAGATTTGGCCGAAATAAGCCAAATCGACCGATTTGAGCAAATTCCTGGATGAAACGATCGTTTCTGACCGATTTCGCTCGTTTCTGCCTGTTTTAGTCATTTTGGCACGTTTTCATCAATTTGGTGCAATTTGAATCCAAAATAGACAGATTTGGCCGAAATAAGCCAAATCGACCGATTTGAGCAAATTCAGAGATGAAACCATCGTTTCTGACCGATTTCGCTCGTTTCTGCCTGTTTTAGTCATTTTGGCACGTTTTCATCAATTTGGTGTAATTTGAATCCAAAATAGACAGATTTGGCCGAAATAAGCCAAATCGGCCGATTTGAGCAAATTCCTTGATGAAACGATCGTTTCTGACCGATTTCGCTCGTTTCTGCCTGTTTTAGTCATTTTGGCACGTTTTCATCCATTAGGTTCTGTTTCCATCCAAAATAGACAGATTTCGCCGAAATAAGCCAAATCGGCCGATTTGAGCAAATTCAGAGATGAAACGATCGATTCTGACCGATTTCGCTCGTTTCTGCCTGTTTTAGTCATTTTGGCACGTTTTCATCCATTAGGTTCTGTTTCCATCCAAAATAGACAGATTTGGCCGAAATAAGCCAAATCGACCGATTTGAGCAAATTCAGAGATGAAACGATCGTTTCTGACCGATTTCGCTCGTTTCTGCCTGTTTTAGTCATTTTGGCACGTTTTCATCCATTAGGTTCTGTTTCCATCCAAAATAGACAGATTTGGCCGAAATAAGCCAAATCGGCCGATTTGAGCAAATTCAGAGATGAAACGATCGTTTCTGACCGATTTCGCTCGTTTCTGCCTGTTTTAGTCATTTTGGCACGTTTTCATCAATTTGGTGCAATTTGAATCCAAAATAGTCAGATTTGGCCGAAATAAGCCAAATCGACCGATTTGAGCAAATTCCTGGATGAAACGATCGTTTCTGACCGATTTCGCTCGTTTCTGCCTGTTTTAGTCATTTTGGCACGTTTTCATCAATTTGGTGCAATTTGAATCCAAAATAGACAGATTTGGCCGAAATAAGCCAAATCGGCCGATTTGAGCAAATTCAGAGATGAAACCATCGTTTCTGACCGATTTCGCTCGTTTCTGCCTGTTTTAGTCATTTTGGCACGTTTTCATCAATTTGGTGTAATTTGAATCCAAAATAGACAGATTTGGCCGAAATAAGCCAAATCGGCCGATTTGAGCAAATTCCTTGATGAAACGATCGTTTCTGACCGATTTCGCTCGTTTCTGCCTGTTTTA
>NW_027098661.1:0-15253 GCF_039881205.1 Euwallacea similis | reverse complement strand
TCTTATTTCGGCCAAATCTGTCTATTTTGGATGGAAACAGAACCAAATGGATGAAAACGTGCCAAAATGACTAAAACAGGCAGAAACGAGCGAAATCGGTCAGAAACGATCGTTTCATCAAGGAATTTGCTCAAATCGGCCGATTTGGCTTATTTCGGCCAAATCTGTCTATTTTGGATGGAAACAGAACCAAATGGATGAAAACGTGCCAAAATGACTAAAACAGGCAGAAACGAGCGAAATCGGTCAGAAACGATCGTTTCATCTCTGAATTTGCTCAAATCGACCGATTTGGCTTATTTCGGCCAAATCTGTCTATTTTGGATTCAAATTGCACCAAATTGATGAAAACGTGCCAAAATGACTAAAACAGGCAGAAACGAGCGAAATCGGTCAGAAACGATCGTTTCATCAAGGAATTTGCTCAAATCGGCCGATTTGGCTTATTTCGGCCAAATCTGTCTATTTTGGATGGAAACAGAACCAAATGGATGAAAACGTGCCAAAATGACTAAAACAGGCAGAAACGAGCGAAATCGGTCTGAAACGATCGTTTCATCCAGGAATTTCCTCAATTCGACCGATTTGGCTTATTTCGGCCAAATCTGTCTATTTTGGATGGAAACAGAACCAAATGGATGAAAACGTGCCAAAATGACTAAAACAGGCAGAAACGAGCGAAATCGATCAGAAACGATCGTTTCATCTCTGAATTTGTTCAAATCGACCGATTTGGCTTATTTCGGCCAAATCTGTCTATTTTGGATGGAAACAGAACCAAATGGATGAAAACGTGCCAAAATGACTAAAACAGGCAGAAACGAGCGAAATCGTTCAGAAACGATCGTTTCATCAAGGAATTTGCTCAAATCGGCCGATTTGGCTTATTTCGGCCAAATCTGTCTATTTTGGATTCAAATTGCAAGTTATGTTTTGATCCGTTTTAAGACTCAAAAAAAAACACTTTACTTTGAAATTAATTTATTTCAAACAGGACCGATAGTAAACACAACGTTCGCGATACAAGCAAAGACTCACTAAAAAGGCTACTGCGCTTAATGCTACTTCTTATTTATACTAATCGTACGGGTGACGTCATAACAGCGACGCTTGGTGTTACGGGGATGTAACTCCTCCACCCTTAGATGGGCATAAAACCCGAAGTTTCTATGACCTAAATTACTATGTCATTTTCTGGACTCTCGGTCTTTTTGTATTTTAAAACAATAGGCCATAGATACTTTGCTAATAAACCTAATAAGGACAATATTATGATACCATACAATAGGACAGTCCAAATACTGGTTCTGTCGTAGTGAAGGTTAGTATTTAGTAACATTGAATTTTCCTTCTTCTGCAAATCAACCTCATTCTGTAATTCGGCGATATTATTTAAATCTATTTTGCTTAAGTTAGGCAGTTCTATTTTTTGGTATGGCTTTTGATATGTATGATTAATATTTATGTCTAACAAAGGGAAAATTTGAAATTGCCGGTTGGTTTTCCTATTGCCTCTTAAAACTATGTTCCTTATTTTAAGATTACAACGATACTCTAAATCTATTGCGTAAGTTCCATCCAACAGAATGTTACTTTGTGAAGATTTACATGTTTCTAATCCGACAATACTTTTGGTGGTCACCAGGATCCACTTATTATCGTCTATGTTTTGTATTTGTGTTTCCCCCAGGGTAACAGTTATTGATTTACATCGTGTGGCGTTGTGTTCGTAACGCAGGAGTTGTACTTCGCATGGGGAAAAATCGTGGAAGTTATCTATATGTATTTGAGGGCATAGATATTCATTAGGGGATACGTACCGACAGGGTTCGTTCGCGTATCCGAATGTTTGGTCGTTTATCAGTAGATATTCGGATCGGGGTATTATGACTTTGTATACTTCGCCATGTCTTACGGGCAAGGGAAGTAATCGGAATAAATCATAACTAACTTTTTCTACTAATGGAATTTCGATGATGAACGTGATCGAGTTATCTTTGGCGAAACTTTTTATTTCCAAAGTGTTTTCGATAGTTAATAGATTTTCAATGTTGGGCTCGAATGGTAGTTTTCCTAGGGGAATTTGCTCTTTCATTGACTGTAGTTCTGTTAGGAATTCACTTGGGTCGATTATGGTGTTATGGAAGGTGTTTAATTTAGCAAAGGTAATTGCCTCTTCGATATTTGAAAGTATATCGTAAATATTCTGGTAAAAGACGGTAATTTGGGTGATAATCATTTGGATACGATAGAACTCAAAAAGGTTTGTTTCCTTGACCTCGATCTGATTGACGACATCTATTATTTGTCTAATACGTGACTCCAATATAATTTGGTTATGGGATACATTTCTTATTGTTTCTCTGAAATTGATTATTGATTTAGAAAAAAGAGTCATTTGCTTGTCAATGGCGGATTTTAAATCGTTTTGGTTTTGTTTAAGGATTTCCATGTTTTGGTCGATACGTTTTGCGTCATCTTGGTCTAGGTTCCCCGTTATTGTTTTTATGATTGATCCTAAGGCGTTTATAAGAGCTCGTTTCGTTCTTAATTTGTTCGGGAAGATTTGATTTATCTGACGGATGATTTTGTGTTTTAAGCTAGTAGTCACAACAAGGGAATTGTGGTATTCGAGTTTATAGTCAGTGAAGTTATTTAGGGTTTTGACGAGTAAGTCGAATTGGGTATTAATTTTTGCGAATTCTTGTAATAGTTCGGTCATGTCGTACGTTTGGATAAAGTGCCAGTGGTCAATAGTCTTCTGGGCCTTGCCTAACTTGTAGGGTAGTACACCGGGGTTGGATTTTAAGTTGATGTACTGGGATTTTCCATGCGCGAGGGGCCATCTGTAAAGAGGGGTTTCTTTAGTTCCTTGATATGTGCTATTTCAATTTTGTAGGGGCTTCGCGTGCTTTGGATTTTTACCTTATTATGTTCTAATTTTTCTATGATTATAAACGGTCCGCTGAATCTTGGGTTCTTTTTGTTTCGAGAGTTTAAATTTCGGTAGACCTTTTGGTTGACCTTAAAATCGGGGGATTCGTTTCCTTTGTGATTCCTTTTGGCAATAACTTTCTCCTTATTACTTTCCATTTTCTTCACGACATCTTCGCATAATGCATCGACTTTGGCTTTATGAGAGGAGACGTAGTCTGAGTAAAACGTTGTTGATATGAGGTCAAAAGGGTCTCTTGTATTTGTGTGTCCCAGGATGAGTTCGTGGGGTGTGAAATTTGTTACGCTACTTTTAGTGCTGTTGTATGCGATTATGGCATATGGAATTAGTTCAGTAATCGGTTTTGTGTCGTCCTTTTGTTTTAGGATTCTGAGGTGTTCAATCAATGTAGAGTGGAAGCGTTCCACTGGTGCGTTAGATTCGTGGTGTCTAGGGGTCGTGAAGTGAATGTTAATTTTTTGGGTTTTCAACAATTCCTTCAATAGTTCGTTGTTAAATTCTTTGCCATTATCACAAGTGACTGTCTCAGGGCATCCGAAGAATGAGAAGAAGTTGACGAGTTTATCGCACACCGATTTCGCGTTTTTGTCATACGGATATGCTTGTCCAAATTTGGAAAATTTATCGAAGATTGTTAGGAAATTTTGTGCTTCGAATGTAAAGGTGTCGATATGTATCATCTGAAAGGGTTTGCTAGGTGTTTCTGTTCTTGTAAGAGGAATGTAAGATTTGAAACGGCAGTATTTTGACGTTTGGCAAATGGTGCAATCATTGATATATTTTGTCACGTCTTCTTTTAGCTTGGGCCAGTAATAAAGGGCTTTAAGGCGTTGGTACGTTTCGTTGATGCCTCTGTGGTTCTGCTTGCCTTCGTGTTGGTGGGTGATGAGCATGATTTTTTCTTCCGGGTCTGCGATGTTGTGTAGCAGTTTGGTGCATATTCTTATTTGTAGATTTTGAAAATATTTTAGGCATACATCTATAAATGGGGACATTAAGTCTTTGTCGACGAAGTATACGTAACAGGGCTTTTTGCAAGTGAGATATTCTTGAATAAATTGTTTAATAGTGTCTGGGTTATTTGATACGTCTACGTGACTTATTACGTGATTCTCATAGCGTTCTTTGTTAAATTTTATCTGCACGTGTGGAGATTTCTTTATCAGGAATTGCAGGTGCTTGTTGTTTATAATTTCGTCTAGAATGCTGAGTCCTGGATTCTCACGGTCAGCGTCTTGGCTGTGTACTGTTTCATCGGCGGTTGCTGCGTCAGGCGGACGTAGTTGAATATCGGAGATGATATTTATTTTCTGCTGGCTAGTCCCGGGTCTGTTATCAAAGTTGGTTTCTTCGAAGTTGGTGTTTCCTGCGACTGTTTCTAAGTAGTCTTTGATGTCGTCGTCAGAGTTACCAGGGTTATTCAAAATTGACTCGTTCTCGTAAATATTCAGTTGTATCCTGGACAGGGCATCTGCGTTAGTGTTCTGGCGTCCCTTCTTGTATATTATCTGGTAATCGAACTCTTCTAGTCTCAATCGCCATCTCACCAATTTTGAGTTAGGTTCCTTCAGGTTAAAAAGCCATACTAGGGGCCTATGGTCTGTGTAAATGTAAAACTTGCGGCCAAATAAGTAGGGGCGGAAATATTTACATGCCCAAACTATTGCTAGTAATTCTTTCTCGATTGTCGAATATTTGGTTTCCGAATCATTTAGGGTCCTAGATGCATAGGCTATGGGTCGATCATTAGGTATTGGACCTTGCGATAAAACAGCTCCGATTGCATAGTTACTCGCATCCGTGGTCAATAGAAAGGGTTTCGAGAAGTCGGGATATTGTAAGACGGGGAAATTTATTAGAATTTGTTTGCAGTGGTTAAAAGAATTAACGAATTCAGGGTTATGTATTATCTTAACATTTTTCTTGAGGCAGTTGGTCAGTGGCTTTGTAATTTTAGCAAAATCTTTAATAAAGCGTCTATAGTATCCGACTAATCCTAGGAATGACTTTATCTCTCGGGTAGTTTTGGGAATAGGAAAGTTTTTCACTGCATTGATCTTGTCGGGATTCGGCTTTACTCCGTCTCGACTCACAACGTGTCCTAAGTACTGTACCTCTTTCCTTAGAAACTCGGACTTGTCAAGTTGGATTTTAAACTTTGAGTCTCTCAGTCGTTTAAAAACGTTTCTTAGATTTTCGATATGTTCTTGCAGGCTTGTACTAAAGATGATCACATCGTCTAAGTAGACTAGACATGTTTCATTTTGTAGTCCTCGTAGGATGTTGTTCATCACGCGTTGGAAGGTCGCCGGGGCGTTTTTGAGGCCGAAGGGCATTCGTAGAAATTCGTAATGCCCGGTGTCCGTAGTAAAAGCTGTTTTGCCAATGTCTTCATCATGCATTTGGATTTGGTGAAATCCATTTGCTAAGTCCAGTGTCGTGAAATAATGGGCTTTGCCTAGTTTGTCAAGTATTTCGTTGATATTAGGCAAAGGGAATTTATCATCTACTGTCTGTTCGTTCAGCTTTCGGTAGTCGATGACCATTCGCCACTTTTGTTTCTTAGATTGGTCTAGTTTTTTTGGCACGATCCAAATAGGCGATGACCATGGTGAATTTGAATCTCGGATGATATTTTGATGTAATAATTCGGAAACTTGCTTTTTTACCTCGGCACGATGTACTTCGGGGTACCTATACGTCTTAGTAAAAATGGGAGTTTCGTCTTTGACCTTTATCCTGTGTTTTATTGAATTAGTAAAAGTTAACGGGATGTTTTCGCAATGGAAAATATCACGGAATTCGTAGCATAGTTTGGAGATCTGTTCCCTTTCTTCGGAATTGCAGTGGTCAAGTCTAATTTTTCTTAGGTTATCCTTGAGCAATTGGTCAGTGGTTTGTCCGGCAGAATTTTGAGTTAAGGGGTGATCTATGAAGTTTAATTCGTTCGTGTTTATTGGTTCTATGTTGAACGTTTCGAGAAGTTGCAGGTTTATCGGATTTTCTCTAGGGTTTAAGGCGGTAGTCAGGGCTGTATTGTTTTGAACTCGTACTAGGCATTCTGGAATTTCGAGGTGTCCTAGTTTTTGATAAGGGATTATGCCGTATCCGTTGGACATTTTGACTGGAATTCTGATTTGCTGGATACTCCTAGGGCTTATTACGTAATTGAAATCGTGGTAATTAATATCTCGGGGTTGAGGGGTTTTCGCATCGTGGTAAACAGGTAGTGTTGTTCCGGGTAAGTTTAAAGTATTCGCTTTGAAATCGATTTTGGCGTCTAATTGTTTCATAAGATCAAGTCCTATGAGTCCTTCAAATTTTGGGGAGAAATCGAAAAGGAAAAATTTATGTGAACCTGGTGTTTGTAACGTGGGGAATATTGGTAGTGTGATAGTTTCGTTATGAAAAGAAGTTGCGTGGGCGGTCTGAACTTGAAAGAGTTCTTCCTGAATTAAATGGGGAAATTTCTGATAAGCAATTTGGGGTTTTAGGAAGCTTCTAGTGCTACCAGTGTCTAACAAGAATTTAGATTTGAGTTCGGGTATCAGGATGTATGGTAATTGGGTGTCATGGTTGTTTAAGAATATTACGTCGTGTTTGTGCTCTGACCGGTTAAAGGAAAATTTAGGTTTTCCTCTTGGGTATCTTTTTCAATATCGGGTTGCTGATAATCGATGTCATGATACAGATGATTCTGGTCAAATGGTGCATTAAAATGATCCTCAACGAGATTTAAGTCGTAGGGGTTCTCGGGAGGTTCCTCGATAGGTACGTCAATGTGATCGGGGTGTTCAGGTGTTTGAGGGAATACTTCCTGATTGTACAGTTCTTGGCTTATAAAATTCTTTTTGTTGCCGTTAATCAAGGTGTTACCAGAACTGGTGTCCATGGGTTCAAATTTACGACTGATGTTAGATCTTTGGGACGCTTGTCCAAAGGGTTTAGGGGCAAATCCATTAGGTCGAAAAGCATTGGACTGGTTACTGAAAGGGCCGTTTGCTTTTGGCAAATAGCTTGGGAAACTAGAATTTGAGAACTGTGGTTTTGGGAAGTTGTTTTGTTGTGGGAAGCTCGGGAATGTTCGAGATGAATTGAAGTTGTTTGCCCATTGCGTTGGGGGTGCATTTGAAGTTTGAGGGTTACGGCTGAAATGGCTTGGGAAACTGGGTCTATTCATGGGCGTGGAACTAGAATTGTGAAATCTATTGGGTGGTTTTTGACTTTGCCCGAAATTTTGTGTAGTTTTGAAGCGAATAAAATTTTCCTCTTCTTTCACAAATGACATGGCTTGTTCCAAACTCGATGGGGTTTTTAATCTTACTACAAGTTGGAGGTTATACGGTAATCCATTGATGAACGTTTTTAGTGCAAATTCGTCGTAGTGATTAATCTTAATTAATTTTGTTTCATTGGTATCTGGGCCAGCGTTAAGTTTAGCAAATAGTAAACTCCTTGAATCTTGAATTCTCATGCCAAATTGCAAGGGAGATTCGGTTTTAAAAGGTTTTAAATTAATTAAGTCTTGTATTAGACAGTCTATAGATCTTTGATCCGCGAAACTGAGGGTCAAAACATCCTTTATGAGTGCCCAAGAATTTAATTCGACACGTGAAGAAATTAATTCGGCTGCTCTACCAGTCAATTTACTAAGTATCGTATCGAACAGGCAAATATTTATGGGATCATTTGGTTCTGCACGGTTAAAAAAAGCTTTTAACAGATTTTCCACAGCGGTAATAAATCTATTTAGTAAGCGAGGGTTACCGTCAAAATGTGGGATGTTATCAGACTGATATTTCAACAATTGGTAATTTACTGGGGGCATGTTGCTATTAGAATGGAGCGATATGTTATTAAATAAATCACTAAGATCAATTTCGTTTATCGGCTCAATCGTGAAGGCTCGGCTTTAGCAAAGTTAATACAATCGCTTCCTATTACTATTCTACTTAAAGTCTAATGCTAACAAAATGACAATTGATTAAACTTACAGCAAAATGAAGATTATTAGCTTCATGAAGTCTCTCGATGAGGCGATGGTCTTCGTCTTTGGGCTTCTCAGGATTGGCGATTTTTGTCCACCTGCGAAGGGTCCTACGAAGTACTGGAACTGGTCGATATGCTCTCGAACAGTGTCCAGGGCCTGTGGAGCTTGCTGTCTCGTCGTTGATTTGATCGGTGGTCCTTCGGGTTTCCTTAAGTCCTTTTGGAGTTAGATTCTTCTTTGAGCAAATTCTTGAAAGAAACCGTTCAAAATATGCCCTTTTGAACGTCTCAAAAATCCGAACGACTGCGCCAGTTATGTTTTGATCCGTTTTAAGACTCAAAAAAAAACACTTTACTTTGAAATTAATTTATTTCAAACAGGACCGATAGTAAACACAACGTTCGCGATACAAGCAAAGACTCACTAAAAAGGCTACTGCGCTTAATGCTACTTCTTATTTATACTAATCGTACGGGTGACGTCATAACAGCGACGCTTGGTGTTACGGGGATGTAACTTGCACCAAATTGATGAAAACGTGCCAAAATGACTAAAACAGGCAGAAACGAGCAAAATCGGTCAGAAACGATCGTTTCATCAAGGAATTTGCTCAAATCGGCCGATTTGGCTTATTTCTGCCAAATCTGTCTATTTTGGATGGAAACAGAACCAAATGGATGAAAACGTGCCAAAATGACTAAAACAGGCAGAAACGAGCAAAATCGGTCAGAAACGATCGTTTCATCAAGGAATTTGCTCAAATCGGCCGATTTGGCTTATTTCTGCCAAATCTGTCTATTTTGGATGGAAACAGAACCAAATGGATGAAAACGTGCCAAAATGACTAAAACAGGCAGAAACGAGCAAAATCGGTCAGAAACGATCGTTTCATCCAGGAATTTGCTCAAATCGGCCGATTTGGCTTATTTCGGCCAAATCTGTCTATTTTGGATTCAAATTGCACCAAATTGATGAAAACGTCCAAAATGACTAAAACAGGCAGAAACGAGCGAAATCGATCAGAAACGATCGTTTCATCTCTGAATTTGTTCAAATCGACCGATTTGGCTTATTTCGGCCAAATCTGTCTATTTTGGATGGAAACAGAACCAAATGGATGAAAACGTGCCAAAATGACTAAAACAGGCAGAAACGAGCGAAATCGTTCAGAAACGATCGTTTCATCAAGGAATTTGCTCAAATCGGCCGATTTGGCTTATTTCGGCCAAATCTGTCTATTTTGGATTCAAATTGCACCAAATTGATGAAAACGTGCCAAAATGACTAAAACAGGCAGAAACGAGCGAAATCGGTCAGAAACGATCGTTTCATCAAGGAATTTGCTCAAATCGGCCGATTTGGCTTATTTCGGCCAAATCTGTCTATTTTGGATGGAAACAGAACCAAATGGATGAAAACGTGCCAAAATGACTAAAACAGGCAGAAACGAGCGAAATCGGTCAGAAACGATCGTTTCATCAAGGAATTTGCTCAAATCGGCCGATTTGGCTTATTTCTGCCAAATCTGTCTATTTTGGATGGAAACAGAACCAAATGGATGAAAACGTGCCAAAATGACTAAAACAGGCAGAAACGAGCAAAATCGGTCAGAAACGATCGTTTCATCCAGGAATTTGCTCAAATCGGCCGATTTGGCTTATTGCGGCCAAATCTGTCTATTTTGGATGGAAACAGAACCAAATGGATGAAAACGTGCCAAAATGACTAAAACAGGCAGAAACGAGCGAAATCGATCAGAAACGATCGTTTCATCTCTGAATTTGCTCAAATCGACCGATTTGGCTTATTTCGGCCAAATCTGTCTATTTTGGATGGAAACAGAACCAAATGGATGAAAACGTGCCAAAATGACTAAAACAGGCAGAAACGAGCGAAATCGGTCAGAAACGATCGTTTCATCAAGGAATTTGCTCAAATCGGCCGATTTGGCTTATTTCGGCCAAATCTGTCTATTTTGGATGGAAACAGAACCAAATGGATGAAAACGTGCCAAAATCACTAAAACAGGCAGAAACGAGCGAAATCCGTCAGAAACGATCGTTTCATCTCTGAATTTGCTCAATTCGACCGATTTGGCTTATTTCGGCCAAATCTGTCTATTTTGGATGGAAACAGAACCAAATGGATGAAAACGTGCCAAAATGACTAAAACAGGCAGAAACGAGCGAAATCGGTCAGAAACGATCGTATCATCTTTGAATTTGCTCAAATCGACCGATTTGGCTTATTTCGGCCAAATCTGTCTATTTTGGATTAAAATTGCACCAAATTGATGAAAACGTGCCAAAATGACTAAAACAGGCAGAAACGAGCGAAATCGGTCAGAAACGATCGTTTCATCTCTGAATTTGCTCAATTCGACCGATTTGGCTTATTTCGGCCAAATCTGTCTATTTTGGATGGAAACAGAACCAAATGGATGAAAACGTGCCAAAATGACTAAAACAGGCAGAAACGAGCGAAATCGGTCAGAAACGATCGTTTCATCTCTGAATTTGCTCAAATCGACCGATTTGGCTTATTTCGGCCAAATCTGTCTATTTTGGATTCAAATTGCACCAAATTGATGAAAACGTGCCAAAATGACTAAAACAGGCAGAAACGAGCGAAATCGGTCAGAAACGATCGTATCATCTTTGAATTTGCTCAAATCGACCGATTTGGCTTATTTCGGCCAAATCTGTCTATTTTGGATTAAAATTGCACCAAATTGATGAAAACGTGCCAAAATGACTAAAACAGGCAGAAACGAGCGAAATCGGTCAGAAACGATCGTTTCATCTCTGAATTTGCTCAATTCGACCGATTTGGTTTATTTCGGCCAAATCTGTCTATTTTGGATGGAAACAGAACCAAATGGATGAAAACGTGCCAAAATCACTAAAACAGGCAGAAACGAGCGAAATCGGTCAGAAACGATCGTTTCATCTCTGAATTTGCTCAAATCGACCGATTTGGCTTATTTCGGCCAAATCTGTCTATTTTGGATACAAATTGCACCAAATTGATGAAAACGTGCCAAAATGACTAAAACAGGCAGAAACGAGCGAAATCGGTCAGAAACGATCGTTTCATCTCTGAATTTGCTCAAATCGACCGATTTGGCTTATTTCGGCCAAATCTGTCTATTTTGGATTAAAATTGCACCAAATTGATGAAAACGTGCCAAAATGACTAAAACAGGCAGAAACGAGCGAAATCGGTCAGAAACGATCGTTTCATCAAGGAATTTGCTCAAAACGGCCGATTTGGCTTATTGCGGCCAAATCTGTCTATTTTGGATGGAAACAGAACCAAATGGATGAAAACGTGCCAAAATGACTAAAACAGGCAGAAACGAGCGAAATCGGTCAGAAACGATCGTTTCATCTCTGAATTTGCTCAATTCGACCGATTTGGCTTATTTCGGCCAAATCTGTCTATTTTGGATGGAAACAGAACCAAATGGATGAAAACGTGCCAAAATGACTAAAACAGGCAGAAACGAGCGAAATCGGTCAGAAACGATCGTTTCATCTCTGAATTTGCTCAAATCGACCGATTTGGCTTATTTCGGCCAAATCTGTCTATTTTGGATTCAAATTGCACCAAATTGATGAAAACGTGCCAAAATGACTAAAACAGGCAGAAACGAGCGAAATCGGTCAGAAACGATCGTTTCATCAAGGAATTTGCTCAAAACGGCCGATTTGGCTTATTGCGGCCAAATCTGTCTATTTTGGATGGAAACAGAACCAAATGGATGAAAACGTGCCAAAATGACTAAAACAGGCAGAAACGAGCGAAATCGTTCAGAAACGATCGTTTCATCAAGGAATTTGCTCAAATCGGCCGATTTGGCTTATTTCGGCCAAATCTGTCTATTTTGGATTCAAATTGCACCAAATTGATGAAAACGTGCCAAAATGACTAAAACAGGCAGAAACGAGCGAAATCGGTCAGAAACGATCGTTTCATCTCTGAATTTGCTCAAATCGACCGATTTGGCTTATTTCGGCCAAATCTGTCTATTTTGGATTCAAATTGCACCAAATTGATGAAAACGTGCCAAAATGACTAAAACAGGCAGAAACGAGCGAAATCGATCAGAAACGATCGTTTCATCTCTGAATTTGTTCAAATCGACCGATTTGGCTTATTTCGGCCAAATCTGTCTATTTTGGATGGAAACAGAACCAAATGGATGAAAACGTGCCAAAATGACTAAAACAGGCAGAAACGAGCGAAATCGTTCAGAAACGATCGTTTCATCAAGGAATTTGCTCAAATCGGCCGATTTGGCTTATTTCGGCCAAATCTGTCTATTTTGGATTCAAATTGCACCAAATTGATGAAAACGTGCCAAAATGACTAAAACAGGCAGAAACGAGCAAAATCGGTCAGAAACGATCGTTTCATCTCTGAATTTGTTCAAATCGACCGATTTGGCTTATTTCGGCCAAATCTGTCTATTTTGGATGGAAACAGAACCAAATGGATGAAAACGTGCCAAAATGACTAAAACAGGCAGAAACGAGCGAAATCGGTCAGAAACGATCGTATCATCTTTGAATTTGCTCAAATCGACCGATTTGGCTTATTTCGGCCAAATCTGTCTATTTTGGATTAAAATTGCACCAAATTGATGAAAACGTGCCAAAATGACTAAAACAGGCAGAAACGAGCGAAATCGGTCAGAAACGATCGTTTCATCTCTGAATTTGCTCAATTCGACCGATTTGGCTTATTTCGGCCAAATCTGTCTATTTTGGATGGAAACAGAACCAAATGGATGAAAACGTGCCAAAATGACTAAAACAGGCAGAAACGAGCGAAATCGGTCAGAAACGATCGTTTCATCTCTGAATTTGCTCAAATCGACCGATTTGGCTTATTTCGGCCAAATCTGTCTATTTTGGATTCAAATTGCACCAAATTGATGAAAACGTGCCAAAATGACTAAAACAGGCAGAAACGAGCGAAATCGGTCAGAAACGATCGTATCATCTTTGAATTTGCTCAAATCGACCGATTTGGCTTATTTCGGCCAAATCTGTCTATTTTGGATTAAAATTGCACCAAATTGATGAAAACGTGCCAAAATGACTAAAACAGGCAGAAACGAGCGAAATCGGTCAGAAACGATCGTTTCATCTCTGAATTTGCTCAATTCGACCGATTTGGTTTATTTCGGCCAAATCTGTCTATTTTGGATGGAAACAGAACCAAATGGATGAAAACGTGCCAAAATCACTAAAACAGGCAGAAACGAGCGAAATCGGTCAGAAACGATCGTTTCATCTCTGAATTTGCTCAAATCGACCGATTTGGCTTATTTCGGCCAAATCTGTCTATTTTGGATACAAATTGCACCAAATTGATGAAAACGTGCCAAAATGACTAAAACAGGCAGAAACGAGCGAAATCGGTCAGAAACGATCGTTTCATCTCTGAATTTGCTCAAATCGACCGATTTGGCTTATTTCGGCCAAATCTGTCTATTTTGGATTAAAATTGCACCAAATTGATGAAAACGTGCCAAAATGACTAAAACAGGCAGAAACGAGCGAAATCGGTCAGAAACGATCGTTTCATCAAGGAATTTGCTCAAAACGGCCGATTTGGCTTATTGCGGCCAAATCTGTCTATTTTGGATGGAAACAGAACCAAATGGATGAAAACGTGCCAAAATGACTAAAACAGGCAGAAACGAGCGAAATCGGTCAGAAACGATCGTTTCATCTCTGAATTTGCTCAATTCGACCGATTTGGCTTATTTCGGCCAAATCTGTCTATTTTGGATGGAAACAGAACCAAATGGATGAAAACGTGCCAAAATGACTAAAACAGGCAGAAACGAGCGAAATCGGTCAGAAACGATCGTTTCATCTCTGAATTTGCTCAAATCGACCGATTTGGCTTATTTCGGCCAAATCTGTCTATTTTGGATTCAAATTGCACCAAATTGATGAAAACGTGCCAAAATGACTAAAACAGGCAGAAACGAGCGAAATCGGTCAGAAACGATCGTTTCATCAAGGAATTTGCTCAAAACGGCCGATTTGGCTTATTGCGGCCAAATCTGTCTATTTTGGATGGAAACAGAACCAAATGGATGAAAACGTGCCAAAATGACTAAAACAGGCAGAAACGAGCGAAATCGTTCAGAAACGATCGTTTCATCAAGGAATTTGCTCAAATCGGCCGATTTGGCTTATTTCGGCCAAATCTGTCTATTTTGGATTCAAATTGCACCAAATTGATGAAAACGTGCCAAAATGACTAAAACAGGCAGAAACGAGCGAAATCGGTCAGAAACGATCGTTTCATCTCTGAATTTGCTCAAATCGACCGATTTGGCTTATTTCGGCCAAATCTGTCTATTTTGGATTCAAATTGCACCAAATTGATGAAAACGTGCCAAAATGACTAAAACAGGCAGAAACGAGCGAAATCGATCAGAAACGATCGTTTCATCTCTGAATTTGTTCAAATCGACCGATTTGGCTTATTTCGGCCAAATCTGTCTATTTTGGATGGAAACAGAACCAAATGGATGAAAACGTGCCAAAATGACTAAAACAGGCAGAAACGAGCGAAATCGTTCAGAAACGATCGTTTCATCAAGGAATTTGCTCAAATCGGCCGATTTGGCTTATTTCGGCCAAATCTGTCTATTTTGGATTCAAATTGCACCAAATTGATGAAAACGTGCCAAAATGACTAAAACAGGCAGAAACGAGCAAAATCGGTCAGAAACGATCGTTTCATCAAGGAATTTGCTCAAATCGGCCGATTTGGCTTATTTCTGCCAAATCTGTCTATTTTGGATGGAAACAGAACCAAATGGATGAAAACGTGCCAAAATGACTAAAACAGGCAGAAACGAGCAAAATCGGTCAGAAACGATCGTTTCATCAAGGAATTTGCTCAAATCGGCCGATTTGGCTTATTTCTGCCAAATCTGTCTATTTTGGATGGAAACAGAACCAAATGGATGAAAACGTGCCAAAATGACTAAAACAGGCAGAAACGAGCAAAATCGGTCAGAAACGATCGTTTCATCCAGGAATTTGCTCAAATCGGCCGATTTGGCTTATTTCGGCCAAATCTGTCTATTTTGGATTCAAATTGCACCAAATTGATGAAAACGTCCAAAATGACTAAAACAGGCAGAAACGAGCGAAATCGATCAGAAACGATCGTTTCATCTCTGAATTTGTTCAAATCGACCGATTTGGCTTATTTCGGCCAAATCTGTCTATTTTGGATGGAAACAGAACCAAATGGATGAAAACGTGCCAAAA
>NW_027098660.1:0-17409 GCF_039881205.1 Euwallacea similis | reverse complement strand
TAATATTGTCCATGACCCTTTGAAACGTTGCCGGAGCATTCTTTAATCCGAATGGCATGCGTGTATATTCGAAGTGACCCTGTTCAGTATTAAATGCTGTTTTTTGCACATCGGCTTCCTCCATCTCAATTTGGTGGAATCCGCTCGCTAAATCTAATGTGCTAAAATACTGGCATTTGCCAAGCTTATCTAATAAATCTGTTATGTTGGGAAGTGGGTACTTGTCGTCGATAGTTTTCTCATTTAATTTTCGATAATCCACGCATACACGCCATTTTTGTTTTCCGGAAGCATCCTTTTTTTTTGGCACCACCCAAATTGGTGCAGACCAAGGCGAATTACTGGGTCGGATAATATTTTGACTTAGCATTTTATTTATTTGATTTTCCACTTCTTTTTTGTGCACAAACGGGTACCTATATGACTTAGCATAAACTGGTAATTCATCGAATGTTCTAATTGAATGCTTAATCTTACTAGTGAATGTGAGTGGCATATTCTCATGATAAAATATATCCGCATATTCCTTACATAAGTTTAAAATTTTAGTTTTTTCCTCTGGGTTGAGGTGATCCGTTCTAATTTGAGAAGGGTCAAATTCTACAGATTGTTTAAAATCTGTTTCCATATGGTTTAAATCAATTAAAGATTCATCTCGACATTCTTCATACTTTTCTACGTCAAAAGGTTCAGAAATATCTAGCGTTATCGGTTCACAAGTATTATTAATTACTGTCGTTATAGCGTATCCCTTATTTGCTTTAGATATACAGTTTGGGATTTCACAGTTGTGTAATTTCTGATAGGGTATTGTTATATCTCCCTGCTGGATACTTGTCCGAATTTTGATTACCTGTTCACTTCGTGGTTCTACAATAACGTTATTTATTTGCGTTTTTATTTTATGATATTTTAACTGAATACTTGTATAAGGTGTGATTAAACATCCTTTCTCGTAATCTAATTTAGCCTGTAGTTTTCTTAAATTATCTATACCGATTAATCCGTCAAATGTATTGTGGAACTTAAATAAATAAAATTTCATAGAAATTGGTTTTGGTAATTTAAATAATTTTGAAGCAGGAATTTCAGCACTAAATTGATGGGCAGATTGTTGAAAAACCGTCGAAACTACGAATGGGTCCGACTTAATTTGATTTGGAAAAAATTTATTAGCTATGTCCGGATTTATGAAAGATTTTGTCGATCCACTATCTATCAGAATTTTTAAATTATGTTCAGGGAAAATTACATAGGAAAGTTCGCTTGCGTTATTATTATTCAGCGAAATAATTTCTGGTGTCATATGTCGCTGTTTACTTGGCCGGTTCGAGGAAAATTTTGTTTCGAGTTATTTACTTGGTATTCTGCTGACTCAACATTTTCATAATAAACGTTTGGCTGCGACGTATTTTTCCAAGGTTGTTTATGGTATTCTTGCACTAATGGGTTTACTGCTGCGTAATTTTCCGTATCAGCAACGTAATCAAACGTTTCACCTGCGTTATTTATATTATACAATTCTTCTGATATAAAATTCGGCGATTGATTGCTATTCTGTCCGAAACGATTTGAATTTTGAAAATTGTTTCTGTTATTATTATTTTTGTTAAAATATGGCCTATTCAGTCTCGTTGTTTGTCTCGTTGATACGCTCATTGGAGTCGGATTGGGCAATGGTTTATTCTGATTTGGCCTAAAAACATTGGTTGTTGGTTTATGCCAAAACGGTTGAGAATTTGTTTGGAAATTTTGTGACGAAAAATTGTTTGATTGGAAATTTTGTGGTGAATAATTGTTAGATCCAAATGATGGTTGAAATTGTCTGAACGAATTAAAAGAAGGGCTTGAATTAAACTTATTTTGACGTGAATTTGTATACCGATTATTAAATGAACCTGTATTTTTCCTATTTGATTGCATCATGTTAGGGGTTCTAACATTTGTTTGGAAATAATGAATGTTATTTTCCTCTAATACAAATTGTAATGCTTCGGGAAGATCTTTCGGACGCATGCAACGTATAGTGGTACCTAATGGTTCCTTAAGACCTGATAAAAACGTTTTAAGTGCTAGGTCATTATATAAATTTCTTTTTAGAATTCTCGCATTATCGCTATTCTCATGAACATTAACATACGAACATAGTAAATTCAGAATGTGTAAAACACGGTCATAAAAATTATTAGGGCTTTCATTAACTTGTTGTCGAAGCATAACCAAATCTCGATTTAGACATGCTTCATCCCTTTGATCCGCGAAATGTCGATTCAATATGTGTTTCAGCTCGTCCCATGTTTTAACATTTTGCGTTCCTAATACTAATTTTGCGTTACCTGTCAGTTTTCCTATAATACTATTTATTAAATATATATTTTGAAAATGCTCTGGCTGTTGCACAATATAAAAAGAATCAATAAGAGATTGACACACACTCAGATACCTGCTAAGATCGTTAGGACTTCCGTCAAACTCAGGAATGCATCTGAGATATTCCGTTTTAAATTCAGCCATTGTAGTTTTAGTGTTATTTAAGGGAAACTTATTTAAAATTTTTGAACTATGAGAAATCAAGTCTGTTGAAGGCGTTAAACGAAGGGTTTCTAATTGACCCAATAGTTCGTCAACATCCGTCATTAAGATAAAAACAAAAATTATACGTCAATTGCACTTACCACAGTATAACGATGCTTCTGTTCACGAAGACGGGCATTCTGGTCGGCGATTGTGGTCCTTCCAAAGATGCTGGTCCTCACTTGGTCGATACTGTGTTCTATAGCTTCTTCTTCTATTCTTCTTGCTTGTAGGTTTCAATCACTCGAGGTTAGTTCGATATCGTCGATTCGATAACGAGCCCAAAAGTGATCCTATGTCGACTGCGCCAGTTATGTTTCGTGGAACCGAAACAGCTTTTTAAAAAACACACAAACACTAAAAACTTAATTTTCAAATTTATTAAAATCAACTTAAAGACTACTTGACAATTTAAGGAACGAGCTTCTAATGAATCATGAATGAATACTGAAACAATAATGAATCCTGACTAATGGCCGCTTAAACTATTTATTGTAATTTCTTGTCGTGTCAGCAATATAGTAATGTCGCAGCAGGCTTCGGCTTAGTCTAGATATTTCCATGATATAACTGATGGAAACAGAACCAAATGGATGAAAACGTGCCAAAATGACTAAAACAGGCAGAAACGAGCGAAATTGGTCAGAAACGATCGTTTCATCTCTGAATTTGCTCAAATCGACCGATTTGGCTTATTTCGGCCAAATCTGTCTAGTTTGGCTTGAAATTGCACCAAATTGATGAAAACGTGCCAAAATGACTAAAACAGGCAGAAACGAGCGAAATTGGTCAGAAACGATCGTTTCATCCAGGAATTTGCTGAAATCGACCGATTTGGCTTATTTCGGCCAAATCTGTCTATTTTGGATGGAAACAGAACCAAATGGATGAAAACGTGCCAAAATGACTAAAACAGGCAGAAACGAGCGAAATTGGTCAGAAACGATCGTTTCATCTCTGAATTTGCTCAAATCGACCGATTTGGCTTATTTCGGCCAAATCTGTCTAGTTTGGCTTGAAATTGCACCAAATTGATGAAAACGTGCCAAAATGACTAAAACAGGCAGAAACGAGCGAAATTGGTCAGAAACGATCGTTTCATCCAGGAATTTGCTGAAATCGACCGATTTGGCTTATTTCGGCCAAATCTGTCTATTTTGGATGGAAACAGAACCAAATGGATGAAAACGTGCCAAAATGACTAAAACAGGCAGAAACGAGCGAAATTGGTCAGAAACGATCGTTTCGTCTCTGAATTTGCTCAAATCGACCGATTTGGCTTATTTCGGCCAAATCTGTCTAGTTTGGCTTGAAATTGCACCAAATTGATGAAAACGTGCCAAAATGACTAAAACAGGCAGAAACGAGCGAAATTGGTCAGAAACGATCGTTTCATCTCTGAATTTGCTCAAATCGACCGATTTGGCTTATTTCGGCCAAATCTGTCTATTTTGGATGGAAACAGAACCAAATGGATGAAAACGTGCCAAAATGACTAAAACAAGCAGAAACGAGCGAAATCGGTCAGAAACGATCGTTTCATCTCTGAATTTGCTCAAATCGACCGATTTGGCTTATTTCGGCCAAATCTGTCTATTTTGTCTTGAAAATGCACCAAATTGATGAAAACGTGCCAAAATGACTAAAACAGGCAGAAACGAGCGAAATCGGTCAGAAACGATCGTTTCATCTCTAAATTTGCTCAAATTGACCGATTTGGCTTATTTCGGCCAAATCTGTCTATTTTGGATGGAAACAGAACCAAATGGATGAAAACATGCCAAAATGACTAAAACAGGCAGAAACGAGCGTAATCGGTCAGAAACGATCGTTTCATCCAGGAATTTGCTCAAATCGACCGATTTGGCTTATTTCGGCCAAATCTGTCTATTTTGGATGGAAACAGAACCAAATGGATGAAAACGTGCCAAAATGACTAAAACAGGCAGAAACGAGCGAAATCGGTCAGAAACGATCGTTTTATCTCTGAATTTGCTCAAATCGACCGATTTGGCTTATTTCGGCCAAATCTGTCTATTTTGGCTTGAAATTGCACCAAATTAATGAAAACGTGCCAAAATGACTAAAACAAGCAGAAACAAGCGAAATCGGTCAGAAACGATCGTTTCATCCAGGAATTTGCTGAAATCGACCGATTTGGCTTATTTCGGCCAAATCTGTCTATTTTGGATGGAAACAGAACCAAATGGATGAAAACGTGCCAAAATGACTAAAACAGGCAGAAACGAGCGAAATCGGTCAGAAACGATCGTTTCATCTCTGAATTTGCTCAAATTGACCGATTTGGCTTATTTCGGCCAAATCTGTCTATTTTGTCTTGAAAATGCACCAAATTGATGAAAACGTGCCAAAATGACTAAAACAGGCAGAAACGAGCGAAATTGGTCAGAAACGATCGTTTCATCCAGGAATTTGCTCAAATCGACCGATTTGGCTTATTTCGGCCAAATCTGTCTATTTTGGCTTGAAATTGCACCAAATTGATGAAAACGTGCCAAAATGACTAAAACAGGGAGAAACGAGCGAAATCGGTCAGAAACGATCGTTTCATCTCTGAATTTGCTCAAATCGACCGATTTGGCTTATTTCGGCCAAATCTGTCTATTTTGGATGGAAACAGAACCAAATGGATGAAAACGTGCCAAAATGACTAAAACAAGCAGAAACGAGCTAAATCGGTCAGAAACGATCGTTTCATCTCTGAATTTGCTCAAATCGACCGATTTGGCTTATTTCGGCCAAATCTGTCTATTTTGGCTTGAAATTGCACCAAATTGATGAAAACGTGCCAAAATGACTAAAACAGGCAGAAACGACCGAAATTGGTCAGAAACGATCGTTTCATCCAGGAATTTGCTCAAATCGACCGATTTGGCTTATTTCGGCCAAATCTGTCTATTTTGGATGGAAACAGAACCAAATGGATGAAAACGTGCCAAAATGACTAAAACAAGCAGAAACGAGCGAAATCGGTCAGAAACGATCGTTTCATCTCTAAATTTGCTCAAATTGACCGATTTGGCTTATTTCGGCCAAATCTGTCTATTTTGGATGGAAACAGAACCAAATGGATGAAAACATGCCAAAATGACTAAAACAGGCAGAAACGAGCGTAATCGGTCAGAAACGATCGTTTCATCTCTAAATTTGCTCAAATCGACCGATTTGGCTTATTTCGGCCAAATCTGTCTATTTTGGATGGAAACAGAACCAAATGGATGAAAACGTGCCAAAATAACTAAAACAGGCAGAAACGAGCGAAATCGGTCAGAAACGATCGTTTTATCTCTGAATTTGCTCAAATCGACCGATTTGGCTTATTTCGGCCAAATCTGTCTATTTTGGCTTGAAATTGCACCAAATTAATGAAAACGTGCCAAAATGACTAAAACAAGCAGAAACAAGCGAAATCGGTCAGAAACCATCGTTTCATCCAGGAATTTGCTGAAATCGACCGATTTGGCTTATTTCGGCCAAATCTGTCTATTTTGTCTTGAAAATGCACCAAATTGATGAAAACGTGCCAAAATGACTAAAACAGGCAGAAACGAGCGAAATCGGTCAGAAACGATCGTTTCATCTCTGAATTTGCTCAAATTGACCGATTTGGCTTATTTCGGCCAAATCTGTCTATTTTGTCTTGAAAATGCACCAAATTGATGAAAACGTGCCAAAATGACTAAAACAGGCAGAAACGAGCGAAATTGGTCAGAAACGATCGTTTCATCCAGGAATTTGCTCAAATCGACCGATTTGGCTTATTTCGGCCAAATCTGTCTATTTTGGCTTGAAATTGCACCAAATTGATGAAAACGTGCCAAAATGACTAAAACAGGCAGAAACGAGCGAAATCGGTCAGAAACGATCGTTTCATCTCTGAATTTGCTCAAATCGACCGATTTGGCTTATTTCGGCCAAATCTGTCTATTTTGGCTTGAAATTGCACCAAATTGATGAAAACGTGCCAAAATGACTAAAACAGGCAGAAACGAGCGAAATTGGTCAGAAACGATCGTTTCATCCAGGAATTTGCTCAAATCGACCGATTTGGCTTATTTCGGCCAAATCTGTCTATTTTGGATGGAAACAGAACCAAATGGATGAAAACGTGCCAAAATGACTAAAACAGGCAGAAACGAGCGAAATTGGTCAGAAACGATCGTTTCATCTCTGAATTTGCTCAAATCGACCGATTTGGCTTATTTCGGCCAAATCTGTCTAGTTTGGCTTGAAATTGCACCAAATTGATGAAAACGTGCCAAAATGACTAAAACAGGCAGAAACGAGCGAAATCGGTCAGAAACGATCGTTTCATCTCTGAATTTGCTCAAATTGACCGATTTGGCTTATTTCGGCCAAATCTGTCTATTTTGTCTTGAAAATGCACCAAATTGATGAAAACGTGCCAAAATGACTAAAACAGGCAGAAACGAGCGAAATTGGTCAGAAACGATCGTTTCATCCAGGAATTTGCTCAAATCGACCGATTTGGCTTATTTCGGCCAAATCTGTCTATTTTGGCTTGAAATTGCACCAAATTGATGAAAACGTGCCAAAATGACTAAAACAGGCAGAAACGAGCGAAATCGGTCAGAAACGATCGTTTCATCTCTGAATTTGCTCAAATCGACCGATTTGGCTTATTTCGGCCAAATCTGTCTATTTTGGCTTGAAATTGCACCAAATTGATGAAAACGTGCCAAAATGACTAATACAGGCAAAAACGAGCGAAATCGGTCAGAAATGTTCGTTTCATCTCTGAATTTGCTCAAATCGACCGATTTGGCTTATTTCGGCCAAATCTGTCTATTTTGGCTTGAAATTGCACCAAATTGATGGAAACGTGCCAATATGACTAAAACAAGCAGAAACGAGCGAAATCGGTCAGAAACGATCGTTTCATCTCTGAATTTGCTCAAATCGACCGATTTGGCTTATTTCGGCCAAATCTGTCTAGTTTGGCTTGAAATTGCACCAAATTGATGAAAACGTGCCAAAATGACTAAAACAGGCAGAAACGAGCGAAATTGGTCAGAAACGATCGTTTCATCCAGGAATTTGCTGAAATCGACCGATTTGGCTTATTTCGGCCAAATCTGTCTATTTTGGATGGAAACAGAACCAAATGGATGAAAACGTGCCAAAATGACTAAAACAGGCAGAAACGAGCGAAATTGGTCAGAAACGATCGTTTCATCTCTGAATTTGCTCAAATCGACCGATTTGGCTTATTTCGGCCAAATCTGTCTAGTTTGGCTTGAAATTGCACCAAATTGATGAAAACGTGCCAAAATGACTAAAACAGGCAGAAACGAGCGAAATTGGTCAGAAACGATCGTTTCATCTCTGAATTTGCTCAAATCGACCGATTTGGCTTATTTCGGCCAAATCTGTCTAGTTTAGCTTGAAATTGCACCAAATTGATGAAAACGTGCCAAAATGACTAAAACAGGCAGAAACGAGCGAAATTGGTCAGAAACGATCGTTTCATCTCTGAATTTGCTCAAATCGACCGATTTGGCTTATTTCGGCCAAATCTGTCTATTTTGGATGGAAACAGAACCAAATGGATGAAAACGTGCCAAAATGACTAAAACAAGCAGAAACGAGCGAAATCGGTCAGAAACGATCGTTTCATCTCTGAATTTGCTCAAATCGACCGATTTGGCTTATTTCGGCCAAATCTGTCTATTTTGGCTTGAAATTGCACCAAATTGATGGAAACGTGCCAATATGACTAAAACAGGCAGAAACGAGCGAAATCGGTCAGAAACGATCGTTTCATCTCTGAATTTGCTCAAATCGACCGATTTGGCTTATTTCGGCCAAATCTGTCTATTTTGGCTTGAAATTGCACCAAATTGATGAAAACGTGCCAAAATGACTAATACAGGCAAAAACGAGCGAAATCGGTCAGAAATGTTCGTTTCATCTCTGAATTTGCTCAAATCGACCGATTTGGCTTATTTCGGCCAAATCTGTCTATTTTGGCTTGAAATTGCACCAAATTGATGGAAACGTGCCAATATGACTAAAACAAGCAGAAACGAGCGAAATCGGTCAGAAACGATCGTTTCATCTCTGAATTTGCTCAAATCGACCGATTTGGCTTATTTCGGCCAAATCTGTCTATTTTGGCTTGAAATTGCACCAAATTGATGAAAACGTGCCAAAATGACTAATACAGGCAAAAACGAGCGAAATCGGTCAGAAATGTTCGTTTCATCTCTGAATTTGCTCAAATCGACCGATTTGGCTTATTTCGGCCAAATCTGTCTATTTTGGATGGAAACAGAACCAAATGGATGAAAACGTGCCAAAATGACTAAAACAAGCAGAAACGAGCGAAATCGGTCAGAAACGATCGTTTCATCTCTGAATTTGCTCAAATCGACCGATTTGGCTTATTTCGGCCAAATCTGTCTATTTTGGCTTGAAATTGCACCAAATTGATGAAAACGTGCCAAAATGACTAAAACAGGCAGAAACGACCGAAATTGGTCAGAAACGATCGTTTCATCCAGGAATTTGCTCAAATCGACCGATTTGGCTTATTTCGGCCAAATCTGTCTATTTTGGATGGAAACAGAACCAAATGGATGAAAACGTGCCAAAATGACTAAAACAGGCAGAAACGAGCGAAATTGGTCAGAAACGATCGTTTCATCTCTGAATTTGCTCAAATCGACCGATTTGGCTTATTTCGGCCAAATCTGTCTAGTTTGGCTTGAAATTGCACCAAATTGATGAAAACGTGCCAAAATGACTAAAACAGGCAGAAACGAGCGAAATTGGTCAGAAACGATCGTTTCATCCAGGAATTTGCTGAAATCGACCGATTTGGCTTATTTCGGCCAAATCTGTCTATTTTGGATGGAAACAGAACCAAATGGATGAAAACGTGCCAAAATGACTAAAACAGGCAGAAACGAGCGAAATTGGTCAGAAACGATCGTTTCATCTCTGAATTTGCTCAAATCGACCGATTTGGCTTATTTCGGCCAAATCTGTCTAGTTTGGCTTGAAATTGCACCAAATTGATGAAAACGTGCCAAAATGACTAAAACAGGCAGAAACGAGCGAAATTGGTCAGAAACGATCGTTTCATCCAGGAATTTGCTGAAATCGACCGATTTGGCTTATTTCGGCCAAATCTGTCTATTTTGGATGGAAACAGAACCAAATGGATGAAAACGTGCCAAAATGACTAAAACAGGCAGAAACGAGCGAAATTGGTCAGAAACGATCGTTTCATCTCTGAATTTGCTCAAATCGACCGATTTGGCTTATTTCGGCCAAATCTGTCTAGTTTGGCTTGAAATTGCACCAAATTGATGAAAACGTGCCAAAATGACTAAAACAGGCAGAAACGAGCGAAATTGGTCAGAAACGATCGTTTCATCTCTGAATTTGCTCAAATCGACCGATTTGGCTTATTTCGGCCAAATCTGTCTATTTTGGATGGAAACAGAACCAAATGGATGAAAACGTGCCAAAATGACTAAAACAAGCAGAAACGAGCGAAATCGGTCAGAAACGATCGTTTCATCTCTGAATTTGCTCAAATCGACCGATTTGGCTTATTTCGGTCAAATCTGTCTATTTTGGCTTGAAATTGCACCAAATTGATGGAAACGTCCCAATATGACTAAAACAAGCAGAAACGAGCGAAATCGGTCAGAAACGATCGTTTCATCTCTGAATTTGCTCAAATCGACCGATTTGGCTTATTTCGGCCAAATCTGTCTATTTTGGCTTGAAATTGCACCAAATTGATGAAAACGTGCCAAAATGACTAATACAGGCAAAAACGAGCGAAATCGGTCAGAAATGTTCGTTTCATCTCTGAATTTGCTCAAATCGACCGATTTGGCTTATTTCGGCCAAATCTGTCTATTTTGGATGGAAACAGAACCAAATGGATGAAAACGTGCCAAAATGACTAAAACAAGCAGAAACGAGCGAAATCGGTCAGAAACGATCGTTTCATCTCTGAATTTGCTCAAATCGACCGATTTGGCTTATTTCGGCCAAATCTGTCTATTTTGTCTTGAAAATGCACCAAATTGATGAAAACGTGCCAAAATGACTAAAACAGGCAGAAACGAGCGAAATCGGTCAGAAACGATCGTTTCATCTCTGAATTTGCTCAAATCGACCGATTTGGCTTATTTCGGCCAAGTCTGTCTATTTTGTCGTGAAAATGCACCAAATTGATGAAAACGTGCCAAAATGACTAAAACAGGCAGAAACGAGCGAAATCGGTCAGAAATGTTCGTTTCATCTCTGAATTTGCTCAAATCGACCGATTTGGCTTATTTCGGCCAAGTCTGTCTATTTTGTCTTGAAAATGCACCAAATTGATGAAAACGTGCCAAAATGACTAAAACAGGCAAAAACGAGCGAAATCGGTCAGAAATGTTCGTTTCATCTCTGAATTTGCTCAAATCGACCGATTTGGCTTATTTCGGCCAAATCTGTCTATTTTGGCTTGAAATTGCACCAAATTGATGGAAACGTGCCAATATGACTAAAACAAGCAGAAACGAGCGAAATCGGTCAGAAACGATCGTTTCATCTCTGAATTTGCTCAAATCGACCGATTTGGCTTATTTCGGCCAAATCTGTCTATTTTGGCTTGAAATTGCACCAAATTGATGAAAACGTGCCAAAATGACTAATACAGGCAAAAACGAGCGAAATCGGTCAGAAATGTTCGTTTCATCTCTGAATTTGCTCAAATCGACCGATTTGGCTTATTTCGGCCAAATCTGTCTATTTTGGCTTGAAATTGCACCAAATTGATGAAAACGTGCCAAAATGACTAAAACAGGCAGAAACGAGCGAAATCGGTCAGAAACGATCGTTTCATCCAGGAATTTGCTCAAATCCACCGATTTGGCTTATTTCGGCCAAATCTGTCTATTTTGGATGGAAACAGAACCAAATGGATGAAAACGTGCCAAAATGACTAAAACAGGCAGAAACGAGCGAAATCGGTCAGAAACGATCGTTTCATCTCTGAATTTGCTCAAATCGACCGATTTGGCTTATTTCGGCCAAATCTGTCTATTTTGGCTTGAAATTGCACCAAATTGATGAAAACGTGCCAAAATGACTAAAACAGGCAGAATCGAGCGAAATCGGTCAGAAACGATCGTTTCATCCAGGAATTTGCTCAAATCGACCGATTTGGCTTATTTCGGCCAAATCTGTCTATTTTGGATGGAAACAGAACCAAATGGATGAAAACGTGCCAAAATGACTAAAACAGGCAGAAACGAGCGAAATCGGTCAGAAACGATCGTTTCATCTCTGAATTTGCTCAAATCGACCGATTTGGCTTATTTCGGCCAAATCTGTCTATTTTGGATGGAAACAGAACCAAATGGATGAAAACGTGCCAAAATGACTAAAACAGGCAGAAACGAGCGAAATCGGTCAGAAACGATCGTTTTATCTCTGAATTTGCTCAAATCGACCGATTTGGCTTATTTCGGCAGTTATGTTTCGTGGAACCGAAACAGCTTTTTTAAAAAACACACACAAACACTAAAAACTTAATTTTCAAATTTATTAAAATCAACTTAAAGACTACTTGACAATTTAAGGAACGAGCTTCTAATGAATCATGAATGAATACTGAAACAATAATGAATCCTGACTAATGGCCGCTTAAACTATTTATTGTAATTTCTTGTCGTGTCAGCAATATAGTAATGTCGCAGCAGGCTTCGGCTTAGTCTAGATATTTCCATGATATAACTCCTCCCTCCTTGAGTTTCAACTTCTAGGGTAAGCGAGGAAGTTGAATAGCTTCTGTTGATGTTCTCCTTTGTTGGGTCTGCTTTTCCTTTTGGACTCTTGGTTGTATGCATTTTTTCCAAAATGCGGCTAGACAACAACTTGTTAGTATTAGATACATAATTATGGTCCATATGTTCGGAGAGGCAGAGATTTCATCAAACGTCAGAAGTGGTTCTTCTTTCATCTGGAAAATTTCACCTTTTAGTTCGTGAAGTTTATCTAGTTTTAGCTCGGGAAGGTGTACACTTAAATTTAACATTTGTTCAATTTTATGATTGTTATTTAAGTCTGGAAATAATATGGGCTGCGAATATGTCTTTGAGGTTATCAGTTCGTTACGTACAAGTTTTTCACCAACAGTTACTTGACAACCTAAAGGTATTTGGCATAAAAATGTCCCCACTAAGTTCCTTGTTTCACTTTGTCGTCCTGGGCAAAGCATTTGTACAGATTTCTTCTTAGGACACACCAAAATCCATTTGTTGGTTGATCCTAGTCGGTCGATGACTACGTTTGCTATCTCGGCATGAGTTTGCTTACAAGTCGTCGGGGCTGTATTTGTATTAAGCAGCTTGACTTCACATGGGGCATTGTCCTGAATTTCTATAGGGCTTTCTTTAGCACACAAGTAGAGTTCTGGTATTATGTGTTGGCATCTCTTTTCGTAATACGCGTAGTGCAATTGACTAATTAACAAGAATTTATTTTGCGGTACAACAACCTTAAACAGACCTTTTATATAAATTGGAATGGCATACAGATGAAAATATTTAAAATCCTGATTGTTAACTATGGGAATATGTAAAATATATATAATTTTGTTATTCAAAATGAAACATTCTAAATCGATCATTTTTTCAAATAAAGGAATATTTTCAAAAGTTACAGCAAGTGGTAATTGATTTGATCCTAATTGACTTTGCAGGTTTATTAATTCTGTATAAAGATCTTTTGGTTTTATTACACTAGGATGTATCGTTTTGAGCTTAGCGAATACTAGCGAGTTTTCTATGTCCTGCAGTATTGAAGCGATTATTTCATACATGTTTATTATTTCACCAATTAGTTCTTTCAGAAATACACAATTTCTATCATCTATAACGTCTTTTACATATGGTAAAATCTTGTTTATCTTATCTTCAATTAATTTATCATTTTGAAATAATTGTTTCAATGTCTGATTAAATCTTTCTATTACGGTTATTGATAATGACCTTTGGTTTAAAATTCCTGTTTGTAATTTTCTTTGATTTTCTTCAAGGGTACTGATAAGTTGATCATATCTATCGCCATCGGATGCATCAAGATTTCCCGTAATCACTTTAAAGACAGAACCTATACCATTCATTATTCCTCTTTTTAATCTCCGTGAATGAGGTACAATTCTTTCAAACCTTTCTTCTGTTCTTTCTTTAGCAAATTTTAACATCTCCAGAAAATTTCCAAATTCGTCAAGATAAGGTTTTAAATGTTTAGTTTGATTTAATGTTATCGTAATGTTTGTCGTCTTTGTTTGTAAAATGTTTATTTGTCTTATAATTGGATTCAGGTCATGGTAATGTAACATGGTATGTTCATATTCAATTATTCTGGCATTCCCTATTTTGAGGGGCATGATACCGGGATTATCTTTAACCTCTGTAATTTCGATGGTTTCTTGAACTTGTGCCTCAAGTATTCCGACAAGAAAGCTGAAATATAATATTAACTAATTAGCATACTAAATAATTTGAAATTCTTCGTTTTGAAGGGTATTAATATATATATAAATCTAAAATTATTTTACAGAATCAAAGCTGTATCTATTTCTAAACGGTCTCTTTATATTATCCATATGGATCTTCTTCTGATTTATATCTACTACCGTTTTCCTATTAGGGTCGATCTTTTTAATCTGTATGGGGGGTTTAAAACTATCTCCTAATTTTTGTCTTGTGGGATTTTTTACATAAACCTTTTCTTGTGATTCGAATATATCTGGTTTGTCCCTATCTTCATTAAGTTTCTTTATCACCTTTTCTTTATTACCTATTAGCGATTCGTTTATTTTTCCGTATAAAATTTTTGCTTTGTCTTTATGTTCTGCTACATAGTTGGACATTAGAGTTTGATTCAGATCAATATTGAAAGGGTCTTCGCATTCGAGATGTCCATTAACAACGTCAATCGGTTTAAATTTTGTTGCAGAATGAATTGAGTGATTGTAGGCCAAAATTGCATATTTCATTTTTTGACTGATGGGCATTTCCGATTGCCCTTGGTTATTTAATAAACGTATGTGTTCTGTAAGGGTAGAATGCAACCTTTCGATTGGTCCATTCGATTGTGGATGATTTGGGGAGCAAAAATGAACTTCTATCTTATGCAAATTTAATAATTCTGTGATAACCGTATTCTTGAACTCAGTACCATTATCTGTTATTATCTTTTTCGGAATTCCATGATGGGAGAAAAAGAATATTAAATTATCCGCAATTTCTGTTGCTGCTAACGTATTTAATGGATAGGCTTGTGCGTATTTTGAAAAACTATCAATAATTGTTAAAAACTTAATTTTGTCTAGAGTATATGTGTCTAAATGTATTATCTCAAAGGGGCTGGTCGCTGTAGGAGTAATGTTCATTTCCATTCTTATTGGGTGCCTTGCGTACTTGCTTCTTTGACATATTTCACACTGGTCAATATATGTCTGAATAGATTCCTTGATATTGGGCCAGTAGTATTTATTTTTTATCCTTTTTTCTGTTTCCTCAATACCTCTGTGGTTTGTTTTTCCTTCGTGATAGGCCTGTATAACTTCTTGTATTTCATCTCTTTCTGTAACATCAACTAGTTTGATTGTGCACCGTTTGAATTTCAATGAAGGCCATTTAAAATTTTTCCTAATAATTTCACAAAACGGGGGGTATAAATTTGCATCCTCAAAATACACCGAATACAATTTATCTGGGATGACGTTTTCTACAATAAATTTCATTAAATCGTGTTCCATATTATCATCCGATAGTTGTAATATAAATCTTCTCTTTTTATTGAATAATTCTAATTTCTTTAATTTCGCCGGAGAATGATATACCCTTGAGACTATGACCTGGTTGGCACCATAATTTACTGCTGTCTCAGCAATTGGCATACCGACGATAGGATTTTGTTCGTCGTTAGTGTGTACGGTTTCATTTTCATCAACAGCTCCTATTTCAGTCTCAGGTTCCTTTATTGTTTGTTGATCTACGTCCGGTTGTACTATCATTGAAGCACGATCTATGTCGTCATTTTCTAGTTTATTCTGCGCGTCATTCGCATTACTGCTAGTGCTTGCATTTCCCATGTTTTCATTAAATTTGTTTATGTATTCCACTAATTCTGTAAATCCATCCGTTTCTTTAGTGTGCAGTTCTATACGACTTAAGGCGTCAGCATTCGTGTTTAGTCTACCCTTTTTGTAAATAATTTTGTAGTCGAATTCTTCTAGCTTAATTCGCCATCGCAAAAGTTTAGACGAGGGATCTTTTAAATTAAACAACCATTGCAAAGGTTTATGATCTGTAACGATATTGAATTGTTTTCCGTAAAGATAGGGCCTAAAATATTTGGTGGCCCATACAAGGCAAAGACATTCCTTTTCAATGGTGGAGTATTTTTGTTCAGATTCGTTAAGCGTTCGTGATGCATAAGCTACGGGGAGGTCTTGACCGATTGGTCCCTGTGATAACACGGCTCCTAAGGCTACATTGCTAGCATCACAAGTTAAATTAAAAGATTTCGACATATCTGGATATTGGAGTATCGGTTCGTTCATCAATAACGTCTTGCACGTTTCAAAGCATTCTATGAATTCCCGATTGTGTTCTATTTTAACATTCTTTTTCAAACATCTCGTTAACGGTTTAGTTAACTTAGCAAAATTATTGATGAACTTCCTATAATATCCTAATAACCCTAAAAATCCTTTTATTTGTTTCGTGGTCGTAGGTATTGGATAATTTTTTATTGCTAAAATTTTGTCTGGGTTTGGTTTTACCCCGTCTGGTGTAATAATATGTCCCAGATAAGCTACTTCTCTTCTAAGAAACTCACTTTTATCCATCTGTATTTTAAAATTAGATTCTCTAAGTCTGTTAAACACGGATCTAAGTCTTTCTAGATGCTCTTGTAAAGACGTGGAAAAAATTATTATGTCGTCTAAATAAACTAAACATTTTTCATTCTGAATACCTCTTAAAATATTGTCCATGACCCTTTGAAACGTTGCCGGAGCATTCTTTAATCCGAATGGCATGCGTGTATATTCGAAGTGACCCTGTTCAGTATTAAATGCTGTTTTTTGCACATCGGCTTCCTCCATCTCAATTTGGTGGAATCCGCTCGCTAAATCTAATGTGCTAAAATACTGGCATTTGCCAAGCTTATCTAATAAATCTGTTATGTTGGGAAGTGGGTACTTGTCGTCGATAGTTTTCTCATTTAATTTTCGATAATCCACGCATACACGCCATTTTTGTTTTCCGGAAGCATCCTTTTTTTTGGCACCACCCAAATTGGTGCAGACCAAGGCGAATTACTGGGTCGGATAATATTTTGACTTAGCATTTTATTTATTTGATTTTCCACTTCTTTTTTGTGCACAAACGGGTACCTATATGACTTAGCATAAACTGGTAATTCATCGAATGTTCTAATTGAATGCTTAATCTTACTAGTGAATGTGAGTGGCATATTCTCATGATAAAATATATCCGCATATTCCTTACATAAGTTTAAAATTTTAGTTTTTTCCTCTGGGTTGAGGTGATCCGTTCTAATTTGAGAAGGGTCAAATTCTACAGATTGTTTAAAATCTGTTTCCATATGGTTTAAATCAATTAAAGATTCATCTCGACATTCTTCATACTTTTCTACGTCAAAAGGTTCAGAAATATCTAGCGTTATCGGTTCACAAGTATTATTTAATTACTGTCGTTATAGCGTATCCCTTATTTGCTTTAGATATACAGTTTGGGATTTCAA
>NW_027098659.1:0-17731 GCF_039881205.1 Euwallacea similis | reverse complement strand
TTTTCATCAATTTGGTGCAATTTCAAGCCAAAACAGACAGATTTGGCCGAAATAAGCCAAAACGACCGATTTGAGCAAATTCCTTGATGAAACGATCGTTTCTGAACGATTTCGCTCGTTTCTGCCTGTTTTAGTCATTTTGGCACGTTTTCATCAATTTGGTGCAATTTGAATCCAAAATAGACAGATTTGGCCGAAATAAGCCAAATCGGCCGATTTGAGCAAATTCCTTGATGAAACGATCGTTTTTGAACGATTTCGCTCGTTTCTGCCTGTTTTAGTCATTTTGGTACGTTTTCATCCATTTGGTTCTGTTTCCATCCAAAATAGACAGATTTGGCCGAAATAAGCCAAATCAGCCGATTTGAGCAAATTCCTTGATGAAACGATCGTTTCTGACCGATTTCGCTCGTTTCTGCCTGTTTTAGTCATTTTGGCACGTTTTCATCCATTTGGTTCTGTTTCCATCCAAAATAGACAGATTTGGCCGAAATAAGCCAAAACGACCGATCTGAGCAAATTCCTTGAGGAAACGATCGTTTCTGACCAATTTCGCTCGTTTCTGCCTGTTTTAGTCATTTTGACACGTTTTCATCCATTTGGTGCAATTTGAATCCAAAATAGACAGATTTGGCCGAAATAAGCCAAATCGGTCGATTTGAGCAAATTCAGGGATGAAACGATCGTTTCTGACCGATTTCGCTCGTTTCTGCCTGTTTTAGTCATTTTGGCACGTTTTCATCCATTTGGTTCTGTTTCCATCCAAAATAGACAGATTTGGCCGAAATAAGCCAAATCGGCCGATTTGAGCAAATTCCTTGATGAAACGATCGTTTCTGACCGATTTCGCTTGTTTCTGCCTGTTTTAGTCATTTTGGCACGTATTCATCCATTTGGTGCAATTTGAATCCAAAATAGACAGATTTGGCCGAAATAAGCCAAATCGGTCAATTTGAGCAAATTTCTGGATGAAACGATCGTTTCTGACCGATTTCGCTCGTTTCTGCCTGTTTTAGTCATTTTGACACGTTTTCATCAATTTGGTGCAATTTGAGTCCAAAATAGACAGATTTGGCCGAAATAAGCCAAATCGGCCGATTTGAGCAAATTCAGGGATGAAACGATCGTTTCTGACCGATTTCGCTCGTTTCTGCCTGTTTTAGTCATTTTGGAACGTTTTCATCAATTTGGTGCAATTTCAAGCCAAAATAGACAGATATGGCCGAAATAAGCCAAATCGGCCGATTTGAGCAAATTCCTTGATGAAACGATCGTTTCTGAACGATTTCGCTCGTTTCTGCCTGTATTAGTCATTTTGGAACGTTTTCATCAATTTGGTGCAATTTCAAGCCAAAATAGACAGATATGGCCGAAATAAGCCAAATCGGCCGATTTGAGCAAATTCCTTGATGAAACGATCGTTTCTGAACGATTTCGCTCGTTTCTGCCTGTTTTAGTCATTTTGGTACGTTTTCATCCATTTGGTTCTGTTTCCATCCAAAATAGACAGATTTGGCCGAAATAAGCCAAATCGGTCGATTTGAGCAAACTCCTTGATGAAACGATCGTTTCTGACCGATTTCGCTCGTTTCTGCCTGTTTTAGTCATTTTGACACGTTTTCATCAATTTGGTGCAATTTGAATCCAAAATAGACAGATTTGGCCGAAATAAGCCAAATCGGTCGATTTGAGCAAATTCAGAGATGAAACGATCGTTTCTGACCGATTTCGCTCGTTTCTGCCTGTTTTAGTCATTTTGGCACGTTTTCATCCATTTGGTTCTGTTTCCATCCAAAATAGACAGATTTGGCCGAAATAAGCCAAAACGACCGATCTGAGCAAATTCCTTGAGGAAACGATCGTTTCTGACCGATTTCGTTCGTTTCTGCCTGTTTTAGTCATTTTGGCACGTTTTCATCAATTTGGTGCAATTTGAATCCAAAATAGACAGATTTGGCCGAAATAAGCCAAATCGGCCGATTTGAGCAAATTCCTTGATGAAAAGATCGTTTCTGACCGATTTCGCTCGTTTCTGCCTGTTTTAGTCATTTTGGCACGTTTTCATCCATTTGGTGCAATTTGAATCCAAAATAGACAGATTTGGCCGAAATAAGCCAAATCGGCCGATTTGAGCAAATTCCTTGATGAAACGATCGTTTCTGAACGATTTCGCTCGTTTCTGCCTGTTTTAGTCATTTTGGCACGTTTTCATCAATTTGGTGCAATTTGAATCCAAAATAGACAGATTTGGCCGAAATAAGCCAAATCGGCCGATTTGAGCAAATTCCTTGATGAAACGATCGTTTCTGAACGATTTCGCTCGTTTCTGCCTGTTTTAGTCATTTTGGCACGTTTTCATCAATTTGGTGCAATTTGAATCCAAAATAGACAGATTTGGCCGAAATAAGCCAAATCGGTCGATTTGAGCAAATTCAGGGATGAAACGATCGTTTCTGACCGATTTCGCTCGTTTCTGCCTGTTTTAGTGATTTTGGCACGTTTTCATCCATTTGGTTTTGTTTCCATCCAAAATAGACAGATTTGGCCGAAATAAGCCAAATCGGTCGATTTGAGCAAATTCCTTGATGAAACGATCGTTTCTGACAAATTTCGCTCGTTTCTGCCTGTTTTAGTCATTTTGACACGTTTTCATCAATTTGGTGCAATTTGAATCCAAAATAGACAGATTTGGCCGAAATATGCCATATCGGTCGATTTGAGCAAATTCCTTGAAGAACCGATCGTTTCTGACCGATTTCGCTCGTTTCTGCCTGTTTTAGTGATTTTGGCACGTTTTCATGCATTTGGTTCTGTTTCCATCCAAAATAGACAGATTTGGCCGAAATAAGCCAAATCGGTCGATTTGAGCAAACTCCTTGATGAAACGATCGTTTCTGACCAATTTCGCTCGTTTCTGCCTGTTTTAGTCATTTTGGCACGTTTTCATCAATTTGGTGCAATTTGAATCCAAAATAGACAGATTTGGCCGAAATAAGCCAAATCGGTCGATTTGAGCAAATTCCTGGATGAAACGATCGTTTCTGACCGATTTCGCTCGTTTCTGCCTGTTTTAGTCATTTTGGCACGTTTACATCAATTTGGTGCAATTTGAATCCAAAATAGACAGATTTGGCCGAAATAAGCCAAATCGGTCGATTTGAGCAAATTCAGGGATGAAACGATCGTTTCTGACCGATTTCGCTCGTTTCTGCCTGTTTTAGTGATTTTGGCACGTTTTCATCCATTTGGTTCTGTTTCCATCCAAAATAGACAGATTTGGCCGAAATAAGCCAAATCGGTCGATTTGAGCAAACTCCTTGATGAAACGATCGTTTCTGACCAATTTCGCTCGTTTCTGCCTGTTTTAGTCATTTTGACACGTTTTCATCCATTTGGTGCAATTTCAATCCAAAATAGACAGATTTGGCCGAAATAAGCCAAAACGACCGATTTGAGCAAATTCCTTGAAGAAACTATCGTTTCTGACCGATTTCGCTCGTTTCTGCCTGTTTTAGTCATTTTGGCACGTTTTCATCAATTTGGTGCAATTTCAAGCCAAAATAGACAGATATGGCCGAAATAAGCCAAATCGGTCGATTTGAGCAAATTCAGAGATGAAACGATAGTTTCTGACCGATTTCACTCGTTTCTGCCTGTTTTAGTAATTTTGGCACGTTTTCATCAATTTGGTGCAATTTGAATCCAAAATAGACAGATTTGGCCGAAATAAGCCAAATCGGTCGATTTGAGCAAATTCAGGGATGAAACGATCGTTTCTGACCGATTTCGCTCGTTTCTGCGTGTTTTAGTGATTTTGGCACGTTTTCATCCATTTGGTTCTGTTTCCATCCAAAATAGACAGATTTGGCCGAAATAAGCCAAATCGGTCGATTTGAGCAAACTCCTTGATGAAACGATCGTTTCTGACCAATTTCGCTCGTTTCTGCCTGTTTTAGTCATTTTGACACGTTTTCATCCATTTGGTGCAATTTCAATCCAAAATAGACAGATTTGGCCGAAATAAGCCAAAACGACCGATTTGAGCAAATTCCTTGAAGAAACTATCGTTTCTGAACGATTTCGCTCGTTTCTGCCTGTTTTAGTCATTTTGACACGTTTTCATCCATTTGGTGCAATTTGAATCCAAAATAGACAGATTTGGCCGAAATAAGCCAAATCGGCCGATTTGAGCAAATTCCTTGATGAAACGATCGTTTCTGAACGATTTCGCTCGTTTCTGCCTGTTTTAGTCATTTTGGCACGTTTTCATCAATTTGGTGCAATTTGAATCCAAAATAGACAGATTTGGCCGAAATAAGCCAAATCGGCCGATTTGAGCAAATTCCTTGATGAAACGATCGTTTCTGAACGATTTCGCTCGTTTCTGCCTGTTTTAGTCATTTTGGAACGTTTTCATCAATTTGGTGCAATTTCAAGCCAAAATAGACAGATATGGCCGAAATAAGCCAAATCGGTCGATTTGAGCAAATTCAGAGATGAAACGATAGTTTCTGACCGATTTCGCTCGTTTCTGACTGTTTTAGTAATTTTGGCACGTTTTCATCAATTTGGTGCAATTTCAAGCCAAAATAGACAGATATGGCCGAAATAAGCCAAATCGGCCGATTTGAGCAAATTCCTTGATGAAACGATCGTTTCTGAACGATTTCGCTCGTTTCTGCCTGTTTTAGTCATTTTGGCACGTTTTCATCAATTTGGTGCAATTTGAATCCAAAATAGACAGATTTGGCCGAAATAAGCCAAATCGGTCGATTTGAGCAAATTCAGAGATGAAACGATCGTTTCTGACCGATTTCGCTCGTTTCTGCCTGTTTTAGTCATTTTGGAACGTTTTCATCAATTTGGTGCAATTTCAAGCCAAAATAGACAGATTTGGCCGAAATAAGCCAAATCGGCCGATTTGAGCAAATTCCTTGATGAAACGATCGTTTCTGACCGATTTCGCTCGTTTCTGCCTGTTTTAGTCATTTTGACACGAGTTATATCATGGAAATATCTAGACTAAGCCGAAGCCTGCTGCGACATTACTATATTGCTGACACGACAAGAAATTACAATAAATAGTTTAAGCGGCCATTAGTCAGGATTCATTATTGTTTCAGTATTCATTCATGATTCATTAGAAGCTCGTTCCTTAAATTGTCAAGTAGTCTCTAAGTTGATTTTAATAAATTTGAAAAATAAGTTTTTAGTGTTTGTGTGTGTTTTTTTAAAAAAAGCTGTTTCGGTTCCACGAAACATAACTGGCGCAGTCGACATAGGATCACTTTTGGGCTCGTTATCGAATCGACGATATCGAACTAACCTCGAGTGATTGAAACCTACAAGCAAGAAGAATAGAAGAAGAAGCTATAGAGCACAGTATCGACCAAGTGAGGACCAGCATCTTTGGAAGGACCACAATCGCCGACCAGAATGCCCGTCTTCGTGAACAGAAGCATCGTTATACTGTGGTAAGTGCAATTGACGTATAATTTTTGTTTTTATCTTAATGACGGATGTTGACGAACTATTGGGTCAATTAGAAACCCTTCGTTTAACGCCTTCAACAGACTTGATTTCTCATAGTTCAAAAATTTTAAATAAGTTTCCCTTAAATAACACTAAAACTACAATGGCTGAATTTAAAACGGAATATCTCAGATGCATTCCTGAGTTTGACGGAAGTCCTAACGATCTGAGCAGGTATCTGAGTGTGTGTCAATCTCTTATTGATTCTTTTTACATTGTGCAACAGCCAGAGCATTTTCAAAATATATATTTAATAAATAGTATTATAGGAAAACTGACAGGTAACGCAAAATTAGTATTAGGAACGCAAAATGTTAAAACATGGGACGAGCTGAAACACATATTGAATCGACATTTCGCGGATCAAAGGGATGAAGCATGTCTAAATCGAGATTTGGTTATGCTTCGACAACAAGTTAATGAAAGCCCTAATAATTTTTATGACCGTGTTTTACACATTCTGAATTTACTATGTTCGTATGTTAATGTTCATGAGAATAGCGATAATGCGAGAATTCTAAAAAGAAATTTATATAATGACCTAGCACTTAAAACGTTTTTATCAGGTCTTAAGGAACCATTAGGTACCACTATACGTTGCATGCGTCCGAAAGATCTTCCCGAAGCATTACAATTTGTATTAGAGGAAAATAACATTCATTATTTCCAAACAAATGTTAGAACCCCTAACATGATGCAATCAAATAGGAAAAATACAGGTTCATTTAATAATCGGTATACAAATTCACGTCAAAATAAGTTTAATTCAAGCCCTTCTTTTAATTCGTTCAGACAATTTCAACCATCATTTGGATCTAACAATTATTCACCACAAAATTTCCAATCAAACAATTTTTCGTCACAAAATTTCCAAACAAATTCTCAACCGTTTTGGCATAAACCAACAACCAATGTTTTTAGGCCAAATCAGAATAAACCATTGCCCAATCCGACTCCAATGAGCGTATCAACGAGACAAACAACGAGACTGAATAGGCCATATTTTAACAAAAATAATAATAACAGAAACAATTTTCAAAATTCAAATCGTTTCGGACAGAATAGCAATCAATCGCCGAATTTTATATCAGAAGAATTGTATAATATAAATAACGCAGGTGAAACGTTTGATTACGTTGCTGATACGGAAAATTACGCAGCAGTACAAGAATCTCATAAACAACCTTGGAAAAATACGTCGCAGCCAAACGTTTATTATGAAAATGTTGAGTCAGCAGAATACCAAGTAAATAACTCGAAACAAAATTTTCCTCGAACCGGCCAAGTAAACAGCGACATATGACACCAGAAATTATTTCGCTGAATAATAATAACGCAAGCGAACTTTCCTATGTAATTTTCCCTGAACATAATTTAAAAATTCTGATAGATAGTGGATCGACAAAATCTTTCATAAATCCGGACATAGCTAATAAATTTTTTCCAAATCAAATTAAGTCGGACCCATTCGTAGTTTCGACGGTTTTTCAACAATCTGCCCATCAATTTAGTGCTGAAATTCCTGCTTCAAAATTATTTAAATTACCAAAACCAATTTCTATGAAATTTTATTTATTTAAGTTCCACAATACATTTGACGGATTAATCGGTATAGATAATTTAAGAAAACTACAGTCTAAATTAGATTACGAGAAAGGATGTTTAATCACACCTTATACAAGTATTCAGTTAAAATATCATAAAATAAAAACGCAAATAAATAACGTTATTGTAGAACCACGAAGTGAACAGGTAATCAAAATTCGGACAAGTATCCAGCAGGGAGATATAATAATACCCTATCAGAAATTACACAACTGTGAAATCCCAAACTGTATATCTAAAGCAAATCAGGGATACGCTATAACGACAGTAATTAATAATACTTGTGAACCTATAACGCTAGATATTTCTGAACCTTTTGACGTAGAAAAGTATGAAGAGTGTCGAGAAGAATCTTTAATTGATTTAAACCATATGGAAACTGATTTTAAACAATCTGTAGAATTTGACCCTTCTCAAATTAGAACGGATCACCTCAACCCAGAGGAAAAAACTAAAATTTTAAACTTATGTAAGGAATATGCGGATATATTTTATCATGAGAATATGCCACTCACATTCACTAGTAAGATTAAGCATTCAATTAGAACATTCGATGAATTACCAGTTTATGCTAAGTCATATAGGTACCCGTTTGTGCACAAAAAAGAAGTGGAAAATCAAATAAATAAAATGCTAAGTCAAAATATTATCCGACCCAGTAATTCGCCTTGGTCTGCACCAATTTGGGTGGTGCCAAAAAAAAAGGATGCTTCCGGAAAACAAAAATGGCGTGTATGCGTGGATTATCGAAAATTAAATGAGAAAACTATCGACGACAAGTACCCACTTCCCAACATAACAGATTTATTAGATAAGCTTGGCAAATGCCAGTATTTTAGCACATTAGATTTAGCGAGCGGATTCCACCAAATTGAGATGGAGGAAGCCGATGTGCAAAAAACAGCATTTAATACTGAACAGGGTCACTTCGAATATACACGCATGCCATTCGGATTAAAGAATGCTCCGGCAACGTTTCAAAGGGTCATGGACAATATTTTAAGAGGTATTCAGAATGAAAAATGTTTAGTTTATTTAGACGACATAATAATTTTTTCCACGTCTTTACAAGAGCATCTAGAAAGACTTAGATCCGTGTTTAACAGACTTAGAGAATCTAATTTTAAAATACAGATGGACAAAAGTGAGTTTCTTAGAAGAGAAGTAGCTTATCTGGGACATATTATTACACCAGATGGGGTAAAACCAAACCCAGACAAAATTTTAGCAATAAAAAATTATCCAATACCTACGACCACGAAACAAATAAAAGGATTTTTAGGGTTATTAGGATATTATAGGAAGTTCATCAATAATTTTGCTAAGTTAACTAAACCGTTAACGAGATGTTTGAAAAAGAATGTTAAAATAGAACACAATCGGGAATTCATAGAATGCTTTGAAACGTGCAAGACGTTATTGATGAACGAACCGATACTCCAATATCCAGATATGTCGAAATCTTTTAATTTAACTTGTGATGCTAGCAATGTAGCCTTAGGAGCCGTGTTATCACAGGGACCAATCGGTCAAGATCTCCCCGTAGCTTATGCATCACGAACGCTTAACGAATCTGAACAAAAATACTCCACCATTGAAAAGGAATGTCTTTGCCTTGTATGGGCCACCAAATATTTTAGGCCCTATCTTTACGGAAAACAATTCAATATCGTTACAGATCATAAACCTTTGCAATGGTTGTTTAATTTAAAAGATCCCTCGTCTAAACTTTTGCGATGGCGAATTAAGCTAGAAGAATTCGACTACAAAATTATTTACAAAAAGGGTAGACTAAACACGAATGCTGACGCCTTAAGTCGTATAGAACTGCACACTAAAGAAACGGATGGATTTACAGAATTAGTGGAATACATAAACAAATTTAATGAAAACATGGGAAATGCAAGCACTAGCAGTAATGCGAATGACGCGCAGAATAAACTAGAAAATGACGACATAGATCGTGCTTCAATGATAGTACAACCGGACGTAGATCAACAAACAATAAAGGAACCTGAGACTGAAATAGGAGCTGTTGATGAAAATGAAACCGTACACACTAACGACGAACAAAATCCTATCGTCGGTATGCCAATTGCTGAGACAGCAGTAAATTATGGTGCCAACCAGGTCATAGTCTCAAGGGTATATCATTCTCCGGCGAAATTAAAGAAATTAGAATTATTCAATAAAAAGAGAAGATTTATATTACAACTATCGGATGATAATATGGAACACGATTTAATGAAATTTATTGTAGAAAACGTCATCCCAGATAAATTGTATTCGATGTATTTTGAGGATGCAAATTTATACCCCCCGTTTTGTGAAATTATTAGGAAAAATTTTAAATGGCCTTCATTGAAATTCAAACGGTGCACAATCAAACTAGTTGATGTTACAGAAAGAGATGAAATACAAGAAGTTATACAGGCCTATCACGAAGGAAAAACAAACCACAGAGGTATTGAGGAAACAGAAAAAAGGATAAAAAATAAATACTACTGGCCCAATATCAAGGAATCTATTCAGACATATATTGACCAGTGTGAAATATGTCAAAGAAGCAAGTACGCAAGGCACCCAATAAGAATGGAAATGAACATTACTCCTACAGCGACCAGCCCCTTTGAGATAATACATTTAGACACATATACTCTAGACAAAATTAAGTTTTTAACAATTATTGATAGTTTTTCAAAATACGCACAAGCCTATCCATTAAATACGTTAGCAGCAACAGAAATTGCGGATAATTTAATATTCTTTTTCTCCCATCATGGAATTCCGAAAAAGATAATAACAGATAATGGTACTGAGTTCAAGAATACGGTTATCACAGAATTATTAAATTTGCATAAGATAGAAGTTCATTTTTGCTCCCCAAATCATCCACAATCGAATGGACCAATCGAAAGGTTGCATTCTACCCTTACAGAACACATACGTTTATTAAATAACCAAGGGCAATCGGAAATGCCCATCAGTCAAAAAATGAAATATGCAATTTTGGCCTACAATCACTCAATTCATTCTGCAACAAAATTTAAACCGATTGACGTTGTTAATGGACATCTCGAATGCGAAGACCCTTTCAATATTGATCTGAATCAAACTCTAATGTCCAACTATGTAGCAGAACATAAAGACAAAGCAAAAATTTTATACGGAAAAATAAACGAATCGCTAATAGGTAATAAAGAAAAGGTGATAAAGAAACTTAATGAAGATAGGGACAAACCAGATATATTCGAATCACAAGAAAAGGTTTATGTAAAAAATCCCACAAGACAAAAATTAGGAGATAGTTTTAAACCCCCCATACAGATTAAAAAGATCGACCCTAATAGGAAAACGGTAGTAGATATAAATCAGAAGAAGATCCATATGGATAATATAAAGAGACCGTTTAGAAATAGATACAGCTTTGATTCTGTAAAATAATTTTAGATTTATATATATATTAATACCCTTCAAAACGAAGAATTTCAAATTATTTAGTATGCTAATTAGTTAATATTATATTTCAGCTTTCTTGTCGGAATACTTGAGGCACAAGTTCAAGAAACCATCGAAATTACAGAGGTTAAAGATAATCCCGGTATCATGCCCCTCAAAATAGGGAATGCCAGAATAATTGAATATGAACATACCATGTTACATTACCATGACCTGAATCCAATTATAAGACAAATAAACATTTTACAAACAAAGACGACAAACATTACGATAACATTAAATCAAACTAAGCATTTAAAAGCTTATCTTGACGAATTTGGAAATTTTCTGGAGATGTTAAAATTTGCTAAAGAAAGAACAGAAGAAAGGTTTGAAAGAATTGTACCTCATTCACGGAGATTAAAAAGAGGAATAATGAATGGTATAGGTTCTGTCTTTAAAGTGATTACGGGAAATCTTGATGCATCCGATGGAGATAGATACGATCAACTTATCAGTAACCTTGAAGAAAATCAAAGAAAATTGCAAACAAGAATTTTAAACCAAAGGTCATTATCAATCACCGTAATAGAAAGATTTAATCAGACATTGAAACAATTATTTCAAAATGATAAATTAATTGAAGATAAGATAAACAAGATTTTACCATATGTAAAAGACGTTATAGATGATAGAAATTGTGTATTTCTGAAAGAACTAATTGGTGAAATAATAAACATGTATGAAATAATCGCTTCAATACTGCAGGACATAGAAAACTCGCTAGTATTCGCTAAGCTCAAAACGATACATCCTAGTGTAATAAAACCAAAAGATCTTTATACAGAATTAATAAACCTGCAAAGTCAATTAGGATCAAACCAATTACCACTTGCTGTAACTTTTGAAAATATTCCTTTATTTGAAAAAATGATCGATTTAGAATGTTTCATTTTGAATAACAAAATTATATATATTTTACATATTCCCATAGTTAACAATCAGGATTTTAAATATTTTCATCTGTATGCCATTCCAATTTATATAAAAGGTCTGTTTAAGGTTGTTGTACCGCAAAATAAATTCTTGTTAATTAGTCAATTGCACTACGCGTATTACGAAAAGAGATGCCAACACATAATACCAGAACTCTACTTGTGTGCTAAAGAAAGCCCTATAGAAATTCAGGACAATGCCCCATGTGAAGTCAAGCTGCTTAGTACAAATACAGCCCCGACGACTTGTAAGCAAACTCATGCCGAGATAGCAAACGTAGTCATCGACCGACTAGGATCAACCAACAAATGGATTTTGGTGTGTCCTAAGAAGAAATCTGTACAAATGCTTTGCCCAGGACGACAAAGTGAAACAAGGAACTTAGTGGGGACATTTTTGTGCCAAATACCTTTAGGTTGTCAAGTAACTGTTGGTGAAAAACTTGTACGTAACGAACTGATAACCTCAAAGACATATTCGCAGCCCATATTATTTCCAGACTTAAATAACAATCATAAAATTGAACAAATGTTAAATTTAAGTGTACACCTTCCCGAGCTAAAACTAGATAAACTTCACGAACTAAAAGGTGAAATTTTCCAGATGAAAGAAGAACCACTTCTGACGTTTGATGAAATCTCTGCCTCTCCGAGCATATGGACCATAATTATGTATCTAATACTAACAAGTTGTTGTCTAGCCGCATTTTGGAAAAAATGCATACAACCAAGAGTCCAAAAGGAAAAGCAGACCCAACAAAGGAGAACATCAACAGAAGCTATTCAACTTCCTCGCTTACCCTAGAAGTTGAAACTCAAGGAGGGAGGAGTTATATCATGGAAATATCTAGACTAAGCCGAAGCCTGCTGCGACATTACTATATTGCTGACACGACAAGAAATTACAATAAATAGTTTAAGCGGCCATTAGTCAGGATTCATTATTGTTTCAGTATTCATTCATGATTCATTAGAAGCTCGTTCCTTAAATTGTCAAGTAGTCTCTAAGTTGATTTTAATAAATTTGAAAAATAAGTTTTTAGTGTTTGTGTGTGTTTTTTTAAAAAAAGCTGTTTCGGTTCCACGAAACATAACTCACGTTTTCATCAATTTGGTGCAATTTGAATCCAAAATAGACAGATTTGGCCGAAATAAGCCAAATCGGTCGATTTGAGCAAATTCAGAGATGAAACGATCGTTTCTGACCGATTTCGCTCGTTTCTGCCTGTTTTAGTCATTTTGGAACGTTTTCATCAATTTGGTGCAATTTCAAGCCAAAATAGACAGATATGGCCGAAATAAGCCAAATCGGCCGATTTGAGCAAATTCCTTGATGAAACGATCGTTTCTGAACGATTTCGCTCGTTTCTGCCTGTTTTAGTCATTTTGGAACGTTTTCATCAATTTGGTGCAATTTCAAGCCAAAATAGACAGATTTGGCCGAAATAAGCCAAATCGGTCGATTTGAGCAAATTCAGAGATGAAACGATCGTTTCTGACCGATTTCGCTCGTTTCTGCCTGTTTTAGTCATTTTGGAACGTTTTCATCAATTTGGTGCAATTTGAACCCAAAATACACAGATTTGGCCGAAATAAGCCAAATCGGTCGATTTGAGCAAATTTAGAGATGAAACGATCGTTTCTGACCGATTTCGCTCGTTTCTGCCTGTTTTAGTCATTTTGGAACGTTTTCATCAATTTGGTGCAATTTCAAGCCAAAATAGACAGATATGGCCGAAATAAGCCAAATCGGCCGATTTGAGCAAATTCCTTGATGAAACGATCGTTTCTGAACGATTTCGCTCGTTTCTGCCTGTTTTAGTCATTTTGGAACGTTTTCATCAATTTGGTGCAATTTCAAGCCAAAATAGACAGATTTGGCCGAAATAAGCCAAATCGGTCGATTTGAGCAAATTCAGAGATGAAACGATCGTTTCTGACCGATTTCGCTCGTTTCTGCCTGTTTTAGTCATTTTGGCACGTTTTCATCCATTTGGTTCTGTTTCCATCCAAAATAGACAGATTTGGCCGAAATAAGCCAAAACGACCGATCTGAGCAAATTCCTTGAGGAAACGATCGTTTCTGACCGATTTCGCTCGTTTCTGCCTGTTTTAGTCATTTTGGCACGTTTTCATCAATTTGGTGCAATTTGAATCCAAAATAGACAGATTTGGCCGAAATAAGCCAAATCAGTCGATTTGAGCAAATTCAGGGATGAAACGATCGTTTCTGACCGATTTCGCTCGTTTCTGCCTGTTTTAGTAATTTTGGCACGTTTTCATCAATTTGGTGCAATTTGAATCCAAAATAGACAGATTTGGCCGAAATAAGCCAAATCGGTCGATTTGAGCAAATTCAGAGATGAAACGATCGTTTCTGACCGATTTCGCTCGTTTCTGCCTGTTTTAGTCATTTTGGAACGTTTTCATCAATTTGGTGCAATTTCAAGCCAAAATAGACAGATATGGCCGAAATAAGCCAAATCGGCCGATTTGAGCAAATTCCTTGATGAAACGATCGTTTCTGAACGATTTCGCTCGTTTCTGCCTGTTTTAGTCATTTTGGAACGTTTTCATCAATTTGGTGCAATTTCAAGCCAAAATAGACAGATATGGCCGAAATAAGCCAAATCGGCCGATTTGAGCAAATTCCTTGATGAAACGATCGTTTCTGAACGATTTCGCTCGTTTCTGCCTGTTTTAGTCATTTTGGTACGTTTTCATCCATTTGGTTCTGTTTCCATCCAAAATAGACAGATTTGGCCGAAATAAGCCAAATCGGCCGATTTGAGCAAATTCCTTGATGAAACGATCGTTTCTGACCGATTTCGCTCGTTTCTACCTGTTTTAGTCATTTTGACACGTTTTCATCAATTTGGTGCAATTTGAATCCAAAATAGACAGATTTGGCCGAAATAAGCCAAATCGGTCGATTTGAGCAAATTCAGAGATGAAACGATCGTTTCTGACCGATTTCGCTCGTTTCTGCCTGTTTTAGTCATTTTGGCACGTTTTCATCCATTTGGTTCTGTTTCCATCCAAAATAGACAGATTTGGCCGAAATAAGCCAAAACGACCGATCTGAGCAAATTCCTTGAGGAAACGATCGTTTCTGACCGATTTCGCTCGTTTCTGCCTGTTTTAGTCATTTTGGCACGTTTTCATCAATTTGGTGCAATTTGAATCCAAAATAGACAGATTTGGCCGAAATAAGCCAAATCAGTCGATTTGAGCAAATTCAGGGATGAAACGATTGTTTCTGACCGATTTCGCTCGTTTCTGCCTGTTTTAGTAATTTTGGCACGTTTTCATCAATTTGGTGCAATTTGAATCCAAAATAGACAGATTTGGCCGAAATAAGCCAAATCGGTCGATTTGAGCAAATTCCTTGAAGAACCGATCGTTTCTGCCTGTTTTAGTCATTTTGGCACGTTTTCATCAATTTGGTGCAATTTGAATCCAAAATAGACAGATTTGGCCGAAATAAGCCAAATCGGCCGATTTGAGCAAATTCCTTGATGAAAAGATCGTTTCTGACCGATTTCGCTCGTTTCTGCCTGTTTTAGTCATTTTGGCACGTTTTCATCCATTTGGTGCAATTTGAATCCAAAATAGACAGATTTGGCCGAAATAAGCCAAATGGGCCGATTTGAGCAAATTCCTTGATGAAACGATCGTTTCTGAACGATTTCGCTCGTTTCTGCCTGTTTTAGTCATTTTGGTACGTTTTCATCCATTTGGTGCAATTTGAATCCAAAATAGACAGATTTGGCCGAAATAAGCCAAATCGGTCGATTTGAGCAAATTCCTTGAAGAACCGATCGTTTCTGACCGATTTCGCTCGTTTCTGCCTGTTTTAGTCATTTTGGCACGTTTTCATCAATTTGGTGCAATTTGAATCCAAAATAGACAGATTTGGCCGAAATAAGCCAAATCAGTCGATTTGAGCAAATTCAGGGATGAAACGATCGTTTCTGACCGATTTCGCTCGTTTCTGCCTGTTTTAGTAATTTTGGCACGTTTTCATCAATTTGGTGCAATTTGAATCCAAAATAGACAGATTTGGCCGAAATAAGCCAAATCGGTCGATTTGAGCAAATTCCTTGAAGAACCGATCGTTTCTGCCTGTTTTAGTCATTTTGGCACGTTTTCATCAATTTGGTGCAATTTGAATCCAAAATAGACAGATTTGGCCGAAATAAGCCAAATCGGCCGATTTGAGCAAATTCCTTGATGAAAAGATCGTTTCTGACCGATTTCGCTCGTTTCTGCCTGTTTTAGTCATTTTGGCACGTTTTCATCCATTTGGTGCAATTTGAATCCAAAATAGACAGATTTGGCCGAAATAAGCCAAATCGGTCGATTTGAGCAAATTCCTTGAAGAACCGATCGTTTCTGACCGATTTCGCTCGTTTCTGCCTGTTTTAGTGATTTTGGCACGTTTTCATCCATTTGGTTCTGTTTCCATCCAAAATAGACAGATTTGGCCGAAATAAGCCAAATCGGTCGATTTGAGCAAACTCCTTGATGAAACGATCGTTTCTGACCGATTTCGCTCGTTTCTGCCTGTTTTAGTGATTTTGGCACGTTTTCATCCATTTGGTTTTGTTTCCATCCAAAATAGACAGATTTGGCCGAAATAAGCCAAATCGGCCGATTTGAGCAAATTCCTTGATGAAACGATCGTTTCTGACCAATTTCGCTCGTTTCTGCCTGTTTTAGTCATTTTGACACGTTTTCATCAATTTGGTGCAATTTGAATCCAAAATAGACAGATTTGGCCGAAATAAGCCAAATCGGTCGATTTGAGCAAATTCCTTGAAGAACCGATCGTTTCTGACCGATTTCGCTCGTTTCTGCCTGTTTTAGTGATTTTGGCACGTTTTCATCCATTTGGTTCTGTTTCCATCCAAAATAGACAGATTTGGCCGAAATAAGCCAAATCGGTCGATTTGAGCAAACTCCTTGATGAAACGATCGTTTCTGACCAATTTCGCTCGTTTCTGCCTGTTTTAGTCATTTTGGCACGTTTTCATCAATTTGGTGCAATTTGAATCCAAAATAGACAGATTTGGCCGAAATAAGCCAAATCGGTCGATTTGAGCAAATTCCTGGATGAAACGATCGTTTCTGACCGATTTCGCTCGTTTCTGCCTGTTTTAGTCATTTTGGCACGTTTACATCAATTTGGTGCAATTTGAATCCAAAATAGACAGATTTGGCCGAAATAAGCCAAATCGGTCGATTTGAGCAAATTCAGGGATGAAACGATCGTTTCTGACCGATTTCGCTCGTTTCTGCGTGTTTTAGTGATTTTGGCACGTTTTCATCCATTTGGTTCTGTTTCCATCCAAAATAGACAGATTTGGCCGAAATAAGCCAAATCGGTCGATTTGAGCAAACTCCTTGATGAAACGATCGTTTCTGACCAATTTCGCTCGTTTCTGCCTGTTTTAGTCATTTTGACACGTTTTCATCCATTTGGTGCAATTTCAATCCAAAATAGACAGATTTGGCCGAAATAAGCCAAAACGACCGATTTGAGCAAATTCCTTGAAGAAACGATCGTTTCTGACCGATTTCGCTCGTTTCTGCCTGTTTTAGTCATTTTGGCACGTTTTCATCAATTTGGTGCAATTTGAATCCAAAATAGACAGATTTGGCCGAAATAAGCCAAATCGGTCGATTTGAGCAAATTCAGGGATGAAACGATCGTTTCTGACCGATTTCGCTCGTTTCTGCCTGTTTTAGTCATTTTGGCACGTTTTCATCCATTTGGTTCTGTTTCCATCCAAAATAGACAGATTTGGCCGAAATAACCCAAATCGGCCGATTTGAGCAAATTCCTTGATGAAACGATCGTTTCTGACCGATTTCGCTTGTTTCTGCCTGTTTTAGTCATTTTGGCACGTTTTCATCCATTTGGTGCAATTTGAATCCAAAATAGACAGATTTGGCCGAAATAAGCCAAATCGGTCAATTTGAGCAAATTTCTGGATGAAACGATCGTTTCTGACCGATTTCGCTCGTTTCTGCCTGTTTTAGTCATTTTGACACGTTTTCATCAATTTGGTGCAATTTGAGTCCAAAATAGACAGATTTGGCCGAAATAAGCCAAATCGGCCGATTTGAGCAAATTCCTGGATGAAACGATCGTTTCA
>NW_027098658.1:0-18667 GCF_039881205.1 Euwallacea similis | reverse complement strand
TGGCCAAATCTGCCTATTTTGGATGGAAACAGAACCAAATGGATGAAAACGTGCCAAAATGACTAAAACAGGCAGAAACGAGCGAAATTGGTCAGAAACGATCGTTTCATCCAGGAATTTGCTCAAATCGACCGATTTGGCTTATTTCGGCCAAATCTGTCTATTTTGGATGGAAACAGAACCAAATGGATGAAAACGTGCCAAAATGACTAAAACAGGCAGAAACGAGCGAAATTGGTCAGAAACGATCGTTTCATCTCTGAATTTGCTCAAATCGACCGATTTGGCTTATTTCGGCCAAATCTGTCTATTTTGGATTCAAATTGCACCAAATTGATGAAAACGTGCCAAAATGACTAAAACAGGCAGAAACGAGCGAAATCGGTCAGAAACGATCGTTTCATCTCTGAATTTGCTCAAATCGACCGATTTGGCTTATTTCGGCCAAATCTGTCTATTTTGGCTTGAAATTGCACCAAATTGATGAAAACGTGCCAAAATGACTAAAACAGGCAGAAACGAGCGAAATTGGTCAGAAACGATCGTTTCATCCAGGAATTTGCTCAAATCGACCGATTTGGCTTATTTCGGCCAAATCTGACTATTTTGGATGGAAACAGAACCAAATGGATGAAAACGTGCCAAAATGACTAAAACAGGCAGAAACGAGCGAAATTGGTCAGAAACGATCGTTTCATCCAGGAATTTGCCCAAATCGACCGATTTGGCTTATTTCGGCCAAATCTGTCTATTTTGGATGGAAACAGAACCAAATGGATGAAAACGTGCCAAAATGACTAAAACAGGCAGAAACGAGCGAAATTGGTCAGAAACGATCGTTTCATCTCTGAATTTGCTCAAATCGACCGATTTGGCTTATTTCGGCCAAATCTGTCTATTTTGGATTCAAATTGCACCAAATTGATGAAAACGTGCCAAAATGACTAAAACAGGCAGAAACGAGCGAAATCGGTCAGAAACGATCGTTTCATCTCTGAATTTGCTCAAATCGACCGATTTGGCTTATTTCGGCCAAATCTGTCTATTTTGGCTTGAAATTGCACCAAATTGATGAAAACGTGCCAAAATGACTAAAACAGGCAGAAACGAGCGAAATTGGTCAGAAACGATCGTTTCATCCAGGAATTTGCTCAAATCGACCGATTTGGCTTATTTCGGCCAAATCTGTCTATTTTGGATGGAAACAGAACCAAATGGATGAAAACGTGCCAAAATGACTAAAACAGGCAGAAACGAGCGAAATTGGTCAGAAACGATCGTTTCATCCAGGAATTTGCTCAAATCGACCGATTTGGCTTATTTCGGCCAAATCTGTCTATTTTGGATGGAAACAGAACCAAATGGATGAAAACGTGCCAAAATGACTAAAACAGGCAGAAACGAGCGAAATCGGTCAGAAACGATCGTTTCATCTCTGAATTTGCTCAAATCGACCGATTTGGCTTATTTCGGCCAAATCTGTCTATTTTGGATTCAAATTGCACCAAATTGATGAAAACGTGCCAAAATGACTAAAACAGGCAGAAACGAGCGAAATCGGTCAGAAACGATCGTTTCATCTCTGAATTTGCTCAAATCGACCGATTTGGCTTATTTCGGCCAAATCTGTCTATTTTGGCTTGAAATTGCACCAAATTGATGAAAACGTGCCAAAATGACTAAAACAAGCAGAAACAAGCGAAATCGGTCAGAAACGATCGTTTCATCCAGGAATTTGCTCAAATCGACCGATTTGGCTTATTTCGGCCAAATCTGCCTATTTTGGATGGAAACAGAACCAAATGGATGAAAACGTGCCAAAATGACTAAAACAGGCAGAAACGAGCGAAATCGGTCAGAAACGATCGTTTCATCTCTGAATTTGCTCAAATCGACCGATTTGGCTTATTTCGGCCAAATCTGTCTATTTTGGCTTGAAATTGCACCAAATTGATGAAAACGTGCCAAAATGACTAAAACAAGCAGAAACAAGCGAAATCGGTCAGAAACGATCGTTTCATCCAGGAATTTGCTCAAATCGACCGATTTGGCTTATTTCGGCCAAATCTGCCTATTTTGGATGGAAACAGAACCAAATGGATGAAAACGTGCCAAAATGACTAAAACAGGCAGAAACGAGCGAAATCGGTCAGAAACGATCGTTTCATCTCTGAATTTGCTCAAATCGACCGATTTGGCTTATTTCGGCCAAATCTGTCTATTTTGGCTTGAAATTGCACCAAATTGATGAAAACGTGCCAAAATGACTAAAACAGGCAGAAACGAGCGAAATTGGTCAGAAACGATCGTTTCATCCAGGAATTTGCTCAAATCGACCGATTTGGCTTATTTCGGCCAAATCTGTCTATTTTGGATGGAAACAGAACCAAATGGATGAAAACGTGCCAAAATGACTAAAACAGGCAGAAACGAGCGAAATTGGTCAGAAACGATCGTTTTATCTCTGAATTTGCTCAAATCGACCGATTTGGCTTATTTCGGCCAAATCTGTCTATTTAGGATGGAAACAGAACCAAATGGATGAAAACGTGCCAAAATGACTAAAACAGGCAGAAACGAGCGAAATCGGTCAGAAACGATCGTTTCATCTCTGAATTTGCTCAAATCGACCAATTTGGCTTATTTCGGCCAAATCTGTCTATTTTGGCTTGAAATTGCACCAAATTGATGAAAACGTGCCAAAATGACTAAAACAGGCAGAAACGAGCGAAATTGGTCAGAAACGATCGTTTCATCTCTGAATTTGCTCAAATCGACCGATTTAGCTTATTTCGGCCAAATCTGTCTATTTTGGATGGAAACAGAACCAAATGGATGAAAACGTGCCAAAATGACTAAAACAGGCAGAAACGAGCGAAATCGGTCAGAAACGATCGTTTCATCTCTGAATTTGCTCAAATCGACCGATTTGGCTTATTTCGGCCAAATCTGTCTATTTTGGATGGAAACAGAACCAAATGGATGAAAACATGCCAAAATGACTAAAACAGGCAGAAACGAGCGAAATCGGTCAGAAACGATCGTTTCATCTCTGAATTTGCTCAAATCGACCGATTTGGCTTATTTCGGCCAAATCTGTCTATTTTGGCTTGAAATTGCACCAAATTGATGAAAACGTGCCAAAATGACTAAAACAGGCAGAAACGAGCGAAATTGGTCAGAAACGATCGTTTCATCCAGGAATTTGCTCAAATCGACCGATTTGGCTTATTTCGGCCAAATCTGTCTATTTTGGATGGAAACAGAACCAAATGGATGAAAACGTGCCAAAATGACTAAAACAGGCAGAAACGAGCGAAATTGGTCAGAAACGATCGTTTCATCTCTGAATTTGCTCAAATCGACCGATTTAGCTTATTTCGGCCAAATCTGTCTATTTTGGATGGAAACAGAACCAAATGGATGAAAACGTGCCAAAATGACTAAAACAGGCAGAAACGAGCGAAATCGGTCAGAAACGATCGTTTCATCTCTGAATTTGCTCAAATCGACCGATTTGGCTTATTTCGGCCAAATCTGTCTATTTTGGATGGAAACAGAACCAAATGGATGAAAACATGCCAAAATGACTAAAACAGGCAGAAACGAGCGAAATCGGTCAGAAACGATCGTTTCATCTCTGAATTTGCTCAAATCGACCGATTTGGCTTATTTCGGCCAAATCTGTCTATTTTGGCTTGAAATTGCACCAAATTGATGAAAACGTGCCAAAATGACTAAAACAGGCAGAAACGAGCGAAATTGGTCAGAAACGATCGTTTCATCCAGGAATTTGCTCAAATCGACCGATTTGGCTTATTTCGGCCAAATCTGTCTATTTTGGATGGAAACAGAACCAAATGGATGAAAACGTGCCAAAATGACTAAAACAGGCAGAAACGAGCGAAATTGGTCAGAAACGATCGTTTCATCTCTGAATTTGCTCAAATCGACCGATTTAGCTTATTTCGGCCAAATCTGTCTATTTTGGATGGAAACAGAACCAAATGGATGAAAACGTGCCAAAATGACTAAAACAGGCAGAAACGAGCGAAATCGGTCAGAAACGATCGTTTCATCTCTGAATTTGCTCAAATCGACCGATTTGGCTTATTTCGGCCAAATCTGTCTATTTTGGATGGAAACAGAACCAAATGGATGAAAACATGCCAAAATGACTAAAACAGGCAGAAACGAGCGAAATCGGTCAGAAACGATCGTTTCATCCAGGAATTTGCTCAAATCGACCGATTTGGCTTATTTCGGCCAAATCTGTCTATTTTGGATGGAAACAGAACCAAATGGATGAAAACGTGCCAAAATGACTAAAACAAGCAGAAACGAGCGAAATCGGTCAGAAACGATCGTTTCATCCAGGAATTTGCTCAAATCGACCGATTTGGCTTATTTCGGCCAAATCTGTCTATTTTGGATGGAAACAGAACCAAATGGATGAAAACGTGCCAAAATGACTAAAACAGGCAGAAACGAGCGAAATCGGTCAGAAACGATCGTTTCATCTCTGAATTTGCTCAAATCGACCGATTTGGCTTATTTCGGCCAAATCTGTCTATTTTGGATGGAAACAGAACCAAATGGATGAAAACGTGCCAAAATGACTAAAACAGGCAGAAACGAGCGAAATCGGTCAGAAACGATCGTTTCATCTCTGAATTTGCTCAAATCGACCGATTTGGCTTATTTCGGCCAAATCTGTCTATTTTGGATGGAAACAGAACCAAATGGATGAAAACGTGCCAAAATGACTAAAACAGGCAGAAACGAGCGAAATCGGTCAGAAACGATCGTTTCATCTCTGAATTTGCTCAAATCGACCGATTTGGCTTATTTCGGCCAAATCTGTCTATTTTGGCTTGAAATTGCACCAAATTGATGAAAACGTGCCAAAATGACTAAAACAGGCAGAAACGAGCGAAATTGGTCAGAAACGATCGTTTCATCCAAGTTATGTTTCGTGGAACCGAAACAGCTTTTTTAAAAAAACACACACAAACACTAAAAACTTAATTTTCAAATTTATTAAAATCAACTTAAAGACTACTTGACAATTTAAGGAACGAGCTTCTAATGAATCATGAATGAATACTGAAACAATAATGAATCCTGACTAATGGCCGCTTAAACTATTTATTGTAATTTCTTGTCGTGTCAGCAATATAGTAATGTCGCAGCAGGCTTCGGCTTAGTCTAGATATTTCCATGATATAACTCCTCCCTCCTTGAGTTTCAACTTCTAGGGTAAGCGAGGAAGTTGAATAGCTTCTGTTGATGTTCTCCTTTGTTGGGTCTGCTTTTCCTTTTGGACTCTTGGTTGTATGCATTTTTTCCAAAATGCGGCTAGACAACAACTTGTTAGTATTAGATACATAATTATGGTCCATATGCTCGGAGAGGCAGAGATTTCATCAAACGTCAGAAGTGGTTCTTCTTTCATCTGGAAAATTTCACCTTTTAGTTCGTGAAGTTTATCTAGTTTTAGCTCGGGAAGGTGTACACTTAAATTTAACATTTGTTCAATTTTATGATTGTTATTTAAGTCTGGAAATAATATGGGCTGCGAATATGTCTTTGAGGTTATCAGTTCGTTACGTACAAGTTTTTCACCAACAGTTACTTGACAACCTAAAGGTATTTGGCACAAAAATGTCCCCACTAAGTTCCTTGTTTCACTTTGTCGTCCTGGGCAAAGCATTTGTACAGATTTCTTCTTAGGACACACCAAAATCCATTTGTTGGTTGATCCTAGTCGGTCGATGACTACGTTTGCTATCTCGGCATGAGTTTGCTTACAAGTCGTCGGGGCTGTATTTGTACTAAGCAGCTTGACTTCACATGGGGCATTGTCCTGAATTTCTATAGGGCTTTCTTTAGCACACAAGTAGAGTTCTGGTATTATGTGTTGGCATCTCTTTTCGTAATACGCGTAGTGCAATTGACTAATTAACAAGAATTTATTTTGCGGTACAACAACCTTAAACAGACCTTTTATATAAATTGGAATGGCATACAGATGAAAATATTTAAAATCCTGATTGTTAACTATGGGAATATGTAAAATATATATAATTTTGTTATTCAAAATGAAACATTCTAAATCGATCATTTTTTCAAATAAAGGAATATTTTCAAAAGTTACAGCAAGTGGTAATTGATTTGATCCTAATTGACTTTGCAGGTTTATTAATTCTGTATAAAGATCTTTTGGTTTTATTACACTAGGATGTATCGTTTTGAGCTTAGCGAATACTAGCGAGTTTTCTATGTCCTGCAGTATGGAAGCGATTATTTCATACATGTTTATTATTTCACCAATTAGTTCTTTCAGAAATACACAATTTCTATCATCTATAACGTCTTTTACATATGGTAAAATCTTGTTTATCTTATCTTCAATTAATTTATCATTTTGAAATAATCGTTTCAATGTCTGATTAAATCTTTCTATTACGGTTATTGATAATGACCTTTGGTTTAAAATTCCTGTTTGTAATTTTCTTTGATTTTCTTCAAGGGTACTGATAAGTTGATCATATCTATCGCCATCGGATGCATCAAGATTTCCCGTAATCACTTTAAAGACAGAACCTATACCATTCATTATTCCTCTTTTTAATCTCCGTGAATGAGGTACAATTCTTTCAAACCTTTCTTCTGTTCTTCCTTTAGCAAATTTTAACATCTCCAGAAAATTTCCAAATTCGTCAAGATAAGGTTTTAAATGCTTAGTTTGATTTAATGTTATCGTAATGTTTGTCGTCTTTGTTTGTAAAATGTTTATTTGTCTTATAATTGGATTCAGGTCATGGTAATGTAACATGGTATGTTCATATTCAATTATTCTGGCATTCCCTATCTTGAGGGGCATGATACCGGGATTATCTTTAACCTCTGTAATTTCGATGGTTTCTTGAACTTGTGCCTCAAGTATTCCGACAAGAAAGCTGAAATATAATATTAACTAATTAGCATACTAAATAATTTGAAATTCTTCGTTTTGAAGGGTATTAATATATATATAAATCTAAAATTATTTTACAGAATCAAAGCTGTATCTATTTCTAAACGGTCTCTTTATATTATCCATATGGATCTTCTTCTGATTTATATCTACTACCGTTTTCCTATTAGGGTCGATCTTTTTAATCTGTATGGGGGGTTTAAAACTATCTCCTAATTTTTGTCTTGTGGGATTTTTTACATAAACCTTTTCTTGTGATTCGAATATATCTGGTTTGTCCCTATCTTCATTAAGTTTCTTTATCACCTTTTCTTTATTACCTATTAGCGATTCGTTTATTTTTCCGTATAAAATTTTTGCTTTGTCTTTATGTTCTGCTACATAGTTGGACATTAGAGTTTGATTCAGATCAATATTGAAAGGGTCTTCGCATTCGAGATGTCCATTAACAACGTCAATCGGTTTAAATTTTGTTGCAGAATGAATTGAGTGATTGTAGGCCAAAATTGCATATTTCATTTTTTGACTGATGGGCATTTCCAATTGCCCTTGGTTATTTAATAAACGTATGTGTTCTGTAAGGGTAGAATGCAACCTTTCGATTGGTCCATTCGATTGTGGATGATTTGGGGAGCAAAAGTGAACTTCTATCTTATGCAAATTTAATAATTCTGTGATAACCGTATTTTTGAACTCGGTACCATTATCTGTTATTATCTTTTTCGGAATTCCATGATGGGAGAAAAAGAATATTAAATTATCCGCAATTTCTGTTGCTGCTAACGTATTTAATGGATAGGCTTGTGCGTATTTTGAAAAACTATCAATAATTGTTAAAAACTTAATTTTGTCTAGAGTATATGTGTCTAAATGTATTATCTCAAAGGGGCTGGTCGCTGTAGGAGTAATGTTCATTTCCATTCTTATTGGGTGCCTTGCGTACTTGCTTCTTTGACATATTTCACATTGGTCAATATATGTCTGAATAGATTCCTTGATATTGGGCCAGTAGTATTTATTTTTTATCCTTTTTTCTGTTTCCTCAATACCTCTGTGATTTGTTTTTCCTTCGTGATAGGCCTGTATAACTTCTTGTATTTCATCTCTTTCTGTAACATCAACTAGTTTGATTGTGCACCGTTTGAATTTCAATGAAGGCCATTTAAAATTTTTCCTAATAATTTCACAAAACGGGGGGTATAAATTTGCATCCTCAAAATACACCGAATACAATTTATCTGGGATGACGTTTTCTACAATAAATTTCATTAAATCGTGTTCCATATTATCATCCGATAGTTGTAATATAAATCTTCTCTTTTTATTGAATAATTCTAATTTCTTTAATTTCGCCGGAGAATGATATACCCTTGAGACTATGACCTGGTTGGCACCATAATTTACTGCTGTCTCAGCAATTGGCATACCGACGATAGGATTTTGTTCGTCGTTAGTGTGTACGGTTTCATTTTCATCAACAGCTCCTATTTCAGTCTCAGGTTCCTTTATTGTTTGTTGATCTACGTCCGGTTGTACTATCATTGAAGCACGATCTATGTCGTCATTTTCTAGTTTATTCTGCGCGTCATTCGCATTACTGCTAGTGCTTGCATTTCCCATGTTTTCATTAAATTTGTTTATGTATTCCACTAATTCTGTAAATCCATCCGTTTCTTTAGTGTGCAGTTCTATACGACTTAAGGCGTCAGCATTCGTGTTTAGTCTACCCTTTTTGTAAATAATTTTGTAGTCGAATTCTTCTAGCTTAATTCGCCATCGCAAAAGTTTAGACGAGGGATCTTTTAAATTAAACAACCATTGCAAAGGTTTATGATCTGTAACGATATTGAATTGTTTTCCGTAAAGATAGGGCCTAAAATATTTGGTGGCCCATACAAGGCAAAGACATTCCTTTTCAATGGTGGAGTATTTTTGTTCAGATTCGTTAAGCGTTCGTGATGCATAAGCTACGGGGAGGTCTTGACCGATTGGTCCCTGTGATAACACGGCTCCTAAGGCTACATTGCTAGCATCACAAGTTAAATTAAAAGATTTCGACATATCTGGATATTGGAGTATCGGTTCGTTCATCAATAACGTCTTGCACGTTTCAAAGCATTCTATGAATTCCCGATTGTGTTCTATTTTAACATTCTTTTTCAAACATCTCGTTAACGGTTTAGTTAACTTAGCAAAATTATTGATGAACTTCCTATAATATCCTAATAACCCTAAAAATCCTTTTATTTGTTTCGTGGTCGTAGGTATTGGATAATTTTTTATTGCTAAAATTTTGTCTGGGTTTGGTTTTACCCCATCTGGTGTAATAATATGTCCCAGATAAGCTACTTCTCTTCTAAGAAACTCACTTTTGTCCATCTGTATTTTAAAATTAGATTCTCTAAGTCTGTTAAACACGGATCTAAGTCTTTCTAGATGCTCTTGTAAAGACGTGGAAAAAATTATTATGTCGTCTAAATAAACTAAACATTTTTCATTCTGAATACCTCTTAAAATATTGTCCATGACCCTTTGAAACGTTGCCGGAGCATTCTTTAATCCGAATGGCATGCGTGTATATTCGAAGTGACCCTGTTCAGTATTAAATGCTGTTTTTTGCACATCGGCTTCCTCCATCTCAATTTGGTGGAATCCGCTCGCTAAATCTAATGTGCTAAAATACTGGCATTTGCCAAGCTTATCTAATAAATCTGTTATGTTGGGAAGTGGGTACTTGTCGTCGATAGTTTTCTCATTTAATTTTCGATAATCCACGCATACACGCCATTTTTGTTTTCCGGAAGCATCCTTTTTTTTTGGCACCACCCAAATTGGTGCAGACCAAGGCGAATTACTGGGTCGGATAATATTTTGACTTAGCATTTTATTTATTTGATTTTCCACTTCTTTTTTGTGCACAAACGGGTACCTATATGACTTAGCATAAACTGGTAATTCATCGAATGTTCTAATTGAATGCTTAATCTTACTAGTGAATGTGAGTGGCATATTCTCATGATAAAATATATCCGCATATTCCTTACATAAGTTTAAAATTTTAGTTTTTTTCCTCTGGGTTGAGGTGATCCGTTCTAATTTGAGAAGGGTCAAATTCTACAGATTGTTTAAAATCAGTTTCCATATGGTTTAAATCAATTAAAGATTCATCTCGACACTCTTCATACTTTTCTACGTCAAAAGGTTCAGAAATATCTAGCGTTATCGGTTCACAAGTATTATTAATTACTGTCGTTATAGCGTATCCCTGATTTGCTTTAGATATACAGTTTGGGATTTCACAGTTGTGTAATTTCTGATAGGGTATTATTATATCTCCCTGCTGGATACTTGTCCGAATTTTGATTACCTGTTCACTTCGTGGTTCTACAATAACGTTACTTATTTGCGTTTTTATTTTATGATATTTTAACTGAATACTTGCATAAGGTGTGATTAAACATCCTTTCTCGTAATCTAATTTAGCCTGTAGTTTTCTTAAATTATCTATACCGATTAATCCGTCAAATGTATTGTGGAACTTAAATAAATAAAATTTCATAGAAATTGGTTTTGGTAATTTAAATAATTTTGAAGCAGGAATTTCAGCACTAAATTGATGGGCAGATTGTTGAAAAACCGTCGAAACTACGAATGGGTCCGACTTAATTTGATTTGGAAAAAATTTATTAGCTATGTCCGGATTTATGAAAGATTTTGTCGATCCACTATCTATCAGAATTTTTAAATTATGTTCAGGGAAAATTACATAGGAAAGTTCGCTTGCGTTATTATTATTCAGCGAAATAATTTCTGGTGTCATATGTCGCTGTTTACTTGGCCGGTTCGAGGAAAATTTTGTTTCGAGTTATTTACTTGGTATTCTGCTGACTCAACATTTTCATAATAAACGTTTGGCTGCGACGTATTTTTCCAAGGTTGTTTATGAGATTCTTGTACTGCTGCGTAATTTTCCGTATCAGCAACGTAATCAAACGTTTCACCTGCGTTATTTATATTATACAATTCTTCTGATATAAAATTCGGCGATTGATTGCTATTCTGTCCGAAACGATTTGAATTTTGAAAATTGTTTCTGTTATTATTATTTTTGTTAAAATATGGCCTATTCAGTCTCGTTGTTTGTCTCGTCGACACGCTCATTGGAGTCGGGTTGGGCAATGGTTTATTCTGATTTGGCCTAAAAACATTGGTTGTTGGTTTATGCCAAAACGGTTGAGAATTTGTTTGGAAATTTTGTGACGAAAAATTGTTTGATTGGAAATTTTGTGGTGAATAACTGTTAGATCCAAATGATGGTTGAAATTGTCTGAACGAATTAAAAGAAGGGCTTGAATTAAACTTATTTTGACGTGAATTTATATACCGATTATTAAATGAACCTGTATTTCCTCTATTTGATTGCGTCATGCTAGGAGTTCTAACATTTGTTTGGAAATAATGAATGTTATTTTCCTCTAATACAAATTGTAATGCTTCGGGAAGATCTTTCGGACGCATGCAACGTATGGTAGTACCTAATGGTTCTTTAAGACCTGATAAAAACGTTTTAAGTGCTAGGTCATTATATAAATTTCTTTTTAGAATTCTCGCATTATCGCTATTCTCATGGACATTAACATACGAACATAGTAAATTCAGAATGTGTAAAACACGGTCATAAAAATTATTAGGGCTTTCATTAACTTGTTGTCGAAGCATAACCAAATCTCGATTTAGACATGCTTCATCCCTTTGATCCGCGAAATGTCGATTCAATATGTGTTTCAGCTCGTCCCATGTTTTAACATTTTGCGTTCCTAATACTAATTTTGCGTTACCTGTCAGTTTTCCTATAATACTATTTATTAAATATATATTTTGAAAATGCTCTGGCTGTTGCACAATGTAAAAAGAATCAATAAGAGATTGACACACACTCAGATACCTGCTAAGATCGTTAGGACTTCCGTCAAACTCAGGAATGCATCTGAGATATTCCGTTTTAAATTCAGCCATTGTAGTTTTAGTGTTATTTAAGGGAAACTTATTTAAAATTTTTGAACTATGAGAAATCAAGTCTGTTGAAGGCGTTAAACGAAGGGTTTCTAATTGACCCAATAGTTCGTCAACATCCGTCATTAAGATAAAAACAAAAATTATACGTCAATTGCACTTACCACAGTATAACGATGCTTCTGTTCACGAAGACGGGCATTCTGGTCGGCGATTGTGGTCCTTCCAAAGATGCTGGTCCTCACTTGGTCGATACTGTGCTCTATAGCTTCTTCTTCTATTCTTCTTGCGTGTAGGTTTCAATCACTCGAGGTTAGTTCGATATCGTCGATTCGATAACGAGCCCAAAAGTGATCCTACCGACTGCGCCAGTTATGTTTCGTGGAACCGAAACAGCTTTTTTAAAAAAACACACACAAACACTAAAAACTTAATTTTCAAATTTATTAAAATCAACTTAAAGACTACTTGACAATTTAAGGAACGAGCTTCTAATGAATCATGAATGAATACTGAAACAATAATGAATCCTGACTAATGGCCGCTTAAACTATTTATTGTAATTTCTTGTCGTGTCAGCAATATAGTAATGTCGCAGCAGGCTTCGGCTTAGTCTAGATATTTCCATGATATAACTTCCAGGAATTTGCTCAAATCGACCGATTTGGCTTATTTCGGCCAAATCTGTCTATTTTGGATGGAAACAGAACCAAATGGATGAAAACGTGCCAAAATGACTAAAACAGGCAGAAACGAGCGAAATTGGTCAGAAACGATCGTTTCATCTCTGAATTTGCTCAAATCGACCGATTTGGCTTATTTCGGCCAAATCTGTCTATTTTGGATGGAAACAGAACCAAATGGATGAAAACGTGCCAAAATGACTAAAACAGGCAGAAACGAGCGAAATCGGTCAGAAACGATCGTTTCATCTCTGAATTTGCTCAAATTGACCGATTTGGCTTATTTCGGCCAAATCTGTCTATTTTGGATGGAAACAGAACCAAATGGATGAAAACGTGCCAAAATGACTAAAACAGGCAGAAACGAGCGAAATCGGTCAGAAACGATCGTTTCATCTCTGAATTTGCTCAAATCGACCGATTTGGCTTATTTCGGCCAAATCTGTCTATTTTGGCTTGAAATTGCACCAAATTGATGAAAACGTGCCAAAATGACTAAAACAAGCAGAAACGAGCGAAATCGGTCAGAAACGATCGTTTCATCTCTGAATTTGCTCAAATCGACCGATTTGGCTTATTTCGGCCAAATCTGTCTATTTTGGATGGAAACAGAACCAAATGGATGAAAACGTGCCAAAATGACTAAAACAGGCAGAAACGAGCGAAATCGGTCAGAAACGATCGTTTCATCTCTGAATTTGCTCAAATCGACCGATTTGGCTTATTTCGGCCAAATCTGTCTATTTTGGATGGAAACAGAACCAAATGGATGAAAACGTGCCAAAATGACTAAAACAAGCGGAAACAAGCGAAATCGGTCAGAAACGATCGTTTCATCTCTGAATTTGCTCAAATCGTCCGATTTGGCTTATTTCGGCCAAATCTGTCCATTTTGGCTTGAAATTGCACCAAATTGATGAAAACGTGCCAAAATGACTAAAACAGGCAGAAACGAGCGAAATCGGTCAGAAACGATCGTTTCATCCAGGAATTTGCTCAAATCGACCGATTTGGCTTATTTCGGCCAAATCTGTCTATTTTGGATGGAAACAGAACCAAATGGATGAAAACGTGCCAAAATGACTAAAACAGGCAGAAACGAGCGAAATTGGTCAGAAACGATCGTTTCATCTCTGAATTTGCTCAAATCGACCGATTTGGCTTATTTCGGCCAAATCTGTCTATTTTGGCTTGAAATTGCACCAAATGGATGAAAACATGCCAAAATGACTAAAACAGGCAGAAACGAGCGAAATCGGTCAGAAACGATCGTTTCATCCAGGAATTTGCTCAAATCGACCGATTTGGCTTATTTCGGCCAAATCTGTCTATTTTGGATGGAAACAGAACCAAATGGATGAAAACGTGCCAAAATGACTAAAACAGGCAGAAACGAGCGAAATCAGTCAGAAACGATCGTTTCATCTCTGAATTTGCTCAAATCGACCGATTTGGCTTATTTCGGCCAAATCTGTCTATTTTGGCTTGAAATTGCACCAAATTGATGAAAACGTGCCAAAATGACTAAAACAAGCAGAAACAAGCGAAATTGGTCAGAAACGATCGTTTCATCCAGGAATTTGCTCAAATCGACCGATTTGGCTTATTTCGGCCAAATCTGTCTATTTTGGATGGAAACAGAACCAAATGGATGAAAACGTGCCAAAATGACTAAAACAGGCAGAAACGAGCGAAATCGGTCAGAAACGATCGTTTCATCCAGGAATTTGCTCAAATCGACCGATTTGGCTTATTTCGGCCAAATCTGTCTATTTTGGATGGAAACAGAACCAAATGGATGAAAACGTGCCAAAATGACTAAAACAGGCAGAAACGAGCGAAATCGGTCAGAAACGATCGTTTCATCTCTGAATTTGCTCAAATCGACCGATTTGGCTTATTTCGGCCAAATCTGTCTATTTTGGCTTGAAATTGCACCAAATTGATGAAAACGTGCCAAAATGACTAAAACAGGCAGAAACGAGCGAAATCGGTCAGAAACGATCGTTTCATCTCTGAATTTGCTCAAATCGACCGATTTGGCTTATTTCGGCCAAATCTGTCTATTTTGGTTTGAAATTGCACTAAATTGATGAAAACGTGCCAAAATGACTAAAACAAGCAGAAACGAGCGAAATTGGTCAGAAACGATCGTTTCATCCAGGAATTTGCTCAAATCGACCGATTTGGCTTATTTCGGCCAAATCTGTCTATTTTGGCTTGAAATTGCACCAAATTGATGAAAACGTGCCAAAATGACTAAAACAAGCAGAAACGAGAGAAAATGGTCAGAAACGATCGTTTCATCCAGGAATTTGCTCAAATCGACCGATTTGGCTTATTTCGGCCAAATCTGTCTATTTTGGATGGAAACAGAACCAAATGGATGAAAACGTGCCAAAATGACTAAAACAGGCAGAAACGAGCGAAATCGGTCAGAAACGATCGTTTCATCTCTGAATTTGCTCAAATTGACCGATTTGGCTTATTTCGGCCAAATCTGTCTATTTTGGATGGAAACAGAACCAAATGGATGAAAACGTGCCAAAATGACTAAAACAGGCAGAAACGAGCGAAATCGGTCAGAAACGATCGTTTCATCTCTGAATTTGCTCAAATCGACCGATTTGGCTTATTTCGGCCAAATCTGTCTATTTTGGCTTGAAATTGCACCAAATTGATGAAAACGTGCCAAAATGACTAAAACAAGCAGAAACGAGCGAAATCGGTCAGAAACGATCGTTTCATCTCTGAATTTGCTCAAATCGACCGATTTGGCTTATTTCGGCCAAATCTGTCTATTTTGGATGGAAACAGAACCAAATGGATGAAAACGTGCCAAAATGACTAAAACAGGCAGAAACGAGCGAAATCGGTCAGAAACGATCGTTTCATCTCTGAATTTGCTCAAATCGACCGATTTAGCTTATTTCGGCCAAATCTGTCTATTTTGGATGGAAACAGAACCAAATGGATGAAAACGTGCCAAAATGACTAAAACAAGCGGAAACAAGCGAAATCGGTCAGAAACGATCGTTTCATCTCTGAATTTGCTCAAATCGACCGATTTGGCTTATTTCGGCCAAATCTGTCTATTTTGGCTTGAAATTGCACCAAATTGATGAAAACGTGCCAAAATGACTAAAACAAGCAGAAACGAGCGAAATCGGTCAGAAACGATCGTTTCATCTCTGAATTTGCTCAAATCGACCGATTTGGCTTATTTCGGCCAAATCTGTCTATTTTGGCTTGAAATTGCACCAAATTGATGAAAACGTGCCAAAATGACTAAAACAGGCAGAAACGAGCGAAATCGTTCAGAAACGATCGTTTCATCCAGGAATTTGCTCAAATCGACCGATTTGGCTTATTTCGGCCAAATCTGTCTATTTTGGATGGAAACAGAACCAAATGGATGAAAACGTGCCAAAATGACTAAAACAAGCAAAAACAAGCGAAATCGGTCAGAAACGATCGTTTCATCTCTGAATTTGCTCAAATTGACCGATTTGGCTTATTTCGGCCAAATCTGCCTATTTTGGATGGAAACAGAACCAAATGGATGAAAACGTGCCAAAATGACTAAAACAGGCAGAAACGAGCGAAATCGGTCAGAAACGATCGTTTCATCTCTGAATTTGCTCAAATCGACCGATTTGGCTTATTTCGGCCAAATCTGTCTATTTTGGATTCAAATTGCACCAAATTGATGAAAACGTGCCAAAATGACTAAAACAGGCAGAAACGAGCGAAATCGATCAGAAACGATCGTTTCATCTCTGAATTTGCTCAAATCGACCGATTTGGCTTATTTCGGCCAAATCTGTCTATTCTGGATTCAAATTGCACCAAATTGATGAAAACGTGCCAAAATGACTAAAACAGGCAGAAACGAGCGAAATCGGTCAGAAACGATCGTTTCATCCAGGAATTTGCTCAAATCGACCGATTTGGCTTATTTCGGCCAAATCTGTCTATTTTGGATGGAAACAGAACCAAATGGATGAAAACGTGCCAAAATGACTAAAACAGGCAGAAACGAGCGAAATCGGTCAGAAACGATCGTTTCATCTCTGAATTTGCTCAAATCGACCGATTTGGCTTATTTCGGCCAAATCTGTCTATTTTGGCTTGAAATTGCACCAAATTGATGAAAACGTGCCAAAATGACTAAAACAGGCAGAAACGAGCGAAATCGTTCAGAAACGATCGTTTCATCCAGGAATTTGCTCAAATCGACCGATTTGGCTTATTTCGGCCAAATCTGTCTATTTTGGATGGAAACAGAACCAAATGGATGAAAACGTGACAAAATGACTAAAACAGGCAGAAACGAGCGAAATCGGTCAGAAACGATCGTTTCATCTCTGAATTTGCTCAAATCGACCGATTTGGCTTATTTCGGCCAAATCTGTCTATTTTGGCTTGAAATTGCACCAAATTGATGAAAACGTGCCAAAATGACTAAAACAGGAAGAAACGAGCGAAATCGTTCAGAAACGATCGTTTCATCCAGGAATTTGCTCAAATCGACCGATTTGGCTTATTTCGGCCAAATCTGTCTATTTTGGATGGAAACAGAACCAAATGGATGAAAACGTGACAAAATGACTAAAACAGGCAGAAACGAGCGAAATCGGTCAGAAACGATCGTTTCATCTCTGAATTTGCTCAAATCGACCGATTTGGCTTATTTCGGCCAAATCTGTCTATTTTGGCTTGAAATTGCACCAAATTGATGAAAACGTGCCAAAATGACTAAAACAGGCAGAAACGAGCGAAATCGTTCAGAAACGATCGTTTCATCCAGGAATTTGCTCAAATCGACCGATTTGGCTTATTTCGGCCAAATCTGTCTATTTTGGATGGAAACAGAACCAAATGGATGAAAACGTGCCAAAATGACTAAAACAAGCAAAAACAAGCGAAATCGGTCAGAAACGATCGTTTCATCTCTGAATTTGCTCAAATTGACCGATTTGGCTTATTTCGGCCAAATCTGCCTATTTTGGATGGAAACAGAACCAAATGGATGAAAACGTGCCAAAATGACTAAAACAGGCAGAAACGAGCGAAATCGATCAGAAACGATCGTTTCATCTCTGAATTTGCTCAAATCGACCGATTTGGCTTATTTCGGCCAAATCTGTCTATTCTGGATTCAAATTGCACCAAATTGATGAAAACGTGCCAAAATGACTAAAACAGGCAGAAACGAGCGAAATCGGTCAGAAACGATCGTTTCATCTCTGAATTTGCTCAAATCGACCGATTTGGCTTATTTCGGCCAAATCTGTCTATTTTGGATGGAAACAGAACCAAATGGATGAAAACGTGACAAAATGACTAAAACAGGCAGAAACGAGCGAAATCGGTCAGAAACGATCGTTTCATCTCTGAATTTGCTCAAATCGACCGATTTGGCTTATTTCGGCCAAATCTGTCTATTTTGGCTTGAAATTGCACCAAATTGATGAAAACGTGCCAAAATGACTAAAACAGGCAGAAACGAGCGAAATCGTTCAGAAACGATCGTTTCATCCAGGAATTTGCTCAAATCGACCGATTTGGCTTATTTCGGCCAAATCTGTCTATTTTGGATGGAAACAGAACCAAATGGATGAAAACGTGCCAAAATGACTAAAACAGGCAGAAACGAGCGAAATCGGTCAGAAACGATCGTTTCATCTCTGAATTTGCTCAAATCGACCGATTTGGCTTATTTCGGCCAAATCTGTCTATTTTGGCTTGAAATTGCACCAAATTGATGAAAACGTGCCAAAATGACTAAAACAGGCAGAAACGAGCGAAATCGTTCAGAAACGATCGTTTCATCCAGGAATTTGCTCAAATCGACCGATTTGGCTTATTTCGGCCAAATCTGTCTATTTTGGATGGAAACAGAACCAAATGGATGAAAACGTGCCAAAATGACTAAAACAAGCAAAAACAAGCGAAATCGGTCAGAAACGATCGTTTCATCTCTGAATTA
>NW_027098657.1:0-18816 GCF_039881205.1 Euwallacea similis | reverse complement strand
TAAAATAGGCCAATTGGGTCTATTTGAGCAAATTCCTTGATGAAACGATCGTTTCTGACCGATTTCGCTCGTTTCTGCCTGTTTTAGTCCTTTTGGCATGTTTTCATCCATTTGGTTCTGTTTCCATCCAAAATAGGCCAATTTGGTCGATTTGAGCAAATTCCTTGATGAAACGAACGTTTCTGAACGATTTCGCTCGTTTCTGCCTGTTTTAGTCATTTAGGCACGTTTACATCCATTTGGTTTTGTTTCCATCGAAAATAGACAAATGTGGCCGATTTGAGCAAATTCCTTGATGAAACTATCGTTTCTGACCGATTTCGCTCGTTTCTGCCTGTTTTAGTCATTTTGGCACGTTTTCATCCATTTGGTTCTGTTTCCATCCAAAATAGGCCAATTTGAGCAAATTGCTTGATGAATCGATCGTTTCTGACAGATTTCGCTCGTTTCTGCCTGTTTTAGTCATTTTGGCACGTTTTCATCCATTTGGTTCTGATTCCATCAAAAATAGGCCAATTTGAGCAAATTGCTTGATGAATCGATCGTTTCTGACAGATTTCGCTCGTTTCTGCCTGTTTTAGTCATTTTGGCACGTTTTCATCCATTTGGTTCTGTTTCCATCCAAAGTAGACAGATTTGGCCAAAATAGGCCAATTTGGCCGATTTGAGCAAATTCCTTGATGAAACGATCGTTTCTGACCGATTTCGTTCGTTTCTGCCTGTTTTAGTCATTTAGGCACGTTTTCATCCATTTGGTTCTGTTTCTATCCAAAATAGGCCAATTTGGCCGATTTGAGCAAATTGCTTGATGAAACGATCGTTTCTGACCGATTTTGCTCGTTTCTGCCTGTTTTAGTCATTTTGGCACGTTTTCATCCATTTGGTTCTGTTTTCATCCAAAATAGGCCAATATGAGCAAATTCCTTGATCAAACGATCGTTTCTGACCGATTTCGCTCGTTTCTGCCTGTTTTAGTCATTTTGGCACGTTTTCATCCATTTGGTTCTGTTTCCATCCAAAATAGGCCAATTTGAGCAAATTGCTTGATGAATCGATCGTTTCTGACAGATTTCGCTCGTTTCTGCCTGTTTTAGTCATTTTGGCACGTTTTCATCCATTTGGTTCTGTTTCCATACAAAATAGACAGATTTGGCCGAAATAAGCCAAATCGGTCGATATGAGCAAATTCCTTGATGAAACGATCGTTTCTGACAGATTTCGCTCGTTTCTGCCTGTTTTAGTCATTTTGGCACGTTTTCATCCATTTGGTTCTGTTTCCATCCAAAATAGGCCAATTTGGTCGATTTGAGCAAATTCCTTGATGAAACGATCGTTTCTGACCGATTTCGCTCGTTTCTGCCTGTTTTAGTCATTTTGGCACGTTTTCATCCATTTGGTTCTGTTTCCATCCAAAATAGGCCAATTTCTGCAAATTGCTTGATGAATCGATCGTTTCTGACAGATTTCGCTCGTTTCTGCCTGTTTTAGTCATTTTGGCACGTTTTCATCCATTTGGTTCTGTTTCCATCCAAAATAGGCCAATTTGAGCAAATTGCTTGATGAATCGATCGTTTCTGACAGATTTCGCTCGTTTCTGCCTGTTTTAGTCATTTTGGCACGTTTTCATCCATTTGGTTCTGATTCCATCAAAAATAGGCCAATTTGAGCAAATTGCTTGATGAATCGATCGTTTCTGACAGATTTCGCTCGTTTCTGCCTGTTTTAGTCATTTTGGCACGTTTTCATCCATTTGGTTCTGTTTCCATCCAAAGTAGACAGATTTGGCCAAAATAGGCCAATTTGGCCGATTTGAGCAAATTCCTTGATGAAACGATCGTTTCTGACCGATTTCGTTCGTTTCTGCCTGTTTTAGTCATTTAGGCACGTTTTCATCCATTTGGTTCTGTTTCTATCCAAAATAGGCCAATTTGGCCGATTTGAGCAAATTGCTTGATGAAACGATCGTTTCTGACAGATTTTGCTCGTTTCTGCCTGTTTTAGTCATTTTGGCACGTTTTCATCCATTTGGTTCTGTTTTCATCCAAAATAGGCCAATATGAGCAAATTCCTTGATCAAACGATCGTTTCTGACCGATTTCGCTCGTTTCTGCCTGTTTTAGTCATTTTGGCACGTTTTCATCCATTTGGTTCTGTTTCCATCCAAAATAGGCCAATTTGAGCAAATTGCTTGATGAATCGATCGTTTCTGACAGATTTCGCTCGTTTCTGCCTGTTTTAGTCATTTTGGCACGTTTTCATCCATTTGGTTCTGTTTCCATACAAAATAGACAGATTTGGCCGAAATAAGCCAAATCGGTCGATATGAGCAAATTCCTTGATGAAACGATCGTTTCTGACAGATTTCGCTCGTTTCTGCCTGTTTTAGTCATTTTGGCACGTTTTCATCCATTTGGTTCTGTTTCCATCCAAAATAGGCCAATTTGGTCGATTTGAGCAAATTCCTTGATGAAACGATCGTTTCTGACCGATTTCGCTCGTTTCTGCCTGTTTTAGTCATTTTGGCACGTTTTCATCCATTTGGTTCTGTTTCCATCCAAAATAGGCCAATTTCTGCAAATTGCTTGATGAATCGATCGTTTCTGACAGATTTCGCTCGTTTCTGCCTGTTTTAGTCATTTTGGCACGTTTTCATCCATTTGGTTCTGTTTTCATCCAAAATAGGCCAATATGAGCAAATTCCTTGATCAAACGATCGTTTCTGACCGATTTCGCTCGTTTCTGCCTGTTTTAGTCATTTTGGCACGTTTTCATCCATTTGGTTCTGTTTCCATCCAAAATAGGCCAATTTGAGCAAATTGCTTGATGAATCGATCGTTTCTGACAGATTTCGCTCGTTTCTGCCTGTTTTAGTCATTTTGGCACGTTTTCATCCATTTGGTTCTGTTTCCATACAAAATAGGCCAATATGAGCAAATTCCTTGATCAAACGATCGTTTCTGACCGATTTCGCTCGTTTCTGCCTGTTTTAGTCATTTTGGCACGTTTTCATCCATTTGGTTCTGTTTCCATCCAAAATAGGCCAATTTGAGCAAATTGCTTGATGAATCGATCGTTTCTGACAGATTTCGCTCGTTTCTGCCTGTTTTAGTCATTTTGGCACGTTTTCATCCATTTGGTTCTGTTTCCATACAAAATAGACAGATTTGGCCGAAATAAGCCAAATCGGTCGATATGAGCAAATTCCTTGATGAAACGATCGTTTCTGACAGATTTCGCTCGTTTCTGCCTGTTTTAGTCATTTTGGCACGTTTAAATCAATTTGGTGCAATTTGCAGCCAAAATTGACAGATTTGGCCGAAATAAGCCAAATCGGTCGATATGAGCAAATTCCTTGATGAAACGATCGTTTCTGACAGATTTCGCTCGTTTCTGCCTGTTTTAGTCATTTTGGCACGTTTAAATCAATTTGGTGCAATTTGCAGCCAAAATTGACAGATTTGGCCGAAATAAGCCAAATCGGTCGATTTGAGCAAATTCCTTGATGAAACGATCGTTTCTGACCGATTTCGCTCGTTTCTGCCTGTTTTAGTCATTTTGGCACGTTTTCATCCATTTGGTTCTGTTTCCATCCAAAATAGGCCAATATGAGCAAATTCCTTGATCAAACGATCGTTTCTGACCGATTTCGCTCGTTTCTGCCTGTTTTAGTCATTTTGGCACGTTTTCATCCATTTGGTTCTGTTTCCATCCAAAATAGGCCAATTTGAGCAAATTGCTTGATGAATCGATCGTTTCTGACAGATTTCGCTCGTTTCTGCCTGTTTTAGTCATTTTGGCACGTTTTCATCCATTTGGTTCTGTTTCCATACAAAATAGACAGATTTGGCCGAAATAAGCCAAATCGGTCGATATGAGCAAATTCCTTGATGAAACAATCGTTTCTGACCGATTTCGCTCGTTTCTGCCTGTTTTAGTCATTTTGGCACGTTTTCATCCATTTGGTTCTGTTTCCATCCAAAATAGGCCAATTTGAGCAAATTGCTTGATGAATCGATCGTTTCTGACAGATTTCGCTCGTTTCTGCCTGTTTTAGTCATTTTGGCACGTTTTCATCCATTTGGTTCTGTTTTCATCCAAAATAGGCCAATATGAGCAAATTCCTTGATCAAACGATCGTTTCTGACCGATTTCGCTCGTTTCTGCCTGTTTTAGTCATTTTGGCACGTTTTCATCCATTTGGTTCTGTTTCCATCCAAAATAGGCCAATTTGAGCAAATTGCTTGATGAATCGATCGTTTCTGACAGATTTCGCTCGTTTCTGCCTGTTTTAGTCATTTTGGCACGTTTTCATCCATTTGGTTCTGTTTCCATACAAAATAGACAGATTTGGCCGAAATAAGCCAAATCGGTCGATATGAGCAAATTCCTTGATGAAACGATCGTTTCTGACAGATTTCGCTCGTTTCTGCCTGTTTTAGTCATTTTGGCACGTTTTCATCCATTTGGTTCTGTTTCCATCCAAAATAGGCCAATTTGGTCGATTTGAGCAAATTCCTTGATGAAACAATCGTTTCTGACCGATTTCGCTCGTTTCTGCCTGTTTTAGTCATTTTGGCACGTTTTCATCCATTTGGTTCTGTTTCCATCCAAAATAGGCCAATTTGAGCAAATTGCTTGATGAATCGATCGTTTCTGACAGATTTCGCTCGTTTCTGCCTGTTTTAGTCATTTTGGCACGTTTTCATCCATTTGGTTCTGTTTTCATCCAAAATAGGCTAATATGAGCAAATTCCTTGATCAAGCGATCGTTTCTGACCGATTTCGCTCGTTTCTGCCTGTTTTAGTCATTTTGGCACGTTTTCATCCATTTGGTTCTGTTTCCATCCAAAATAGGCCAATTTGAGCAAATTGCTTGATGAATCGATCGTTTCTGACAGATTTCGCTCGTTTCTGCCTGTTTTAGTCATTTTGGCACGTTTTCATCCATTTGGTTCTGTTTCCATACAAAATAGACAGATTTGGCCGAAATAAGCCAAATCGGTCGATATGAGCAAATTCCTTGATGAAACGATCGTTTCTGACAGATTTCGCTCGTTTCTGCCTGTTTTAGTCATTTTGGCACGTTTTCATCCATTTGGTTCTGTTTCCATCCAAAATAGGCCAATTTGGTCGATTTGAGCAAATTCCTTGATGAAACAATCGTTTCTGACCGATTTCGCTCGTTTCTGCCTGTTTTAGTCATTTTGGCACGTTTTCATCCATTTGGTTCTGTTTCCATCCAAAATAGGCCAATTTGAGCAAATTGCTTGATGAATCGATCGTTTCTGACAGATTTCGCTCGTTTCTGCCTGTTTTAGTCATTTTGGCACGTTTTCATCCATTTGGTTCTGTTTTCATCCAAAATAGGCCAATATGAGCAAATTCCTTGATCAAGCGATCGTTTCTGACCGATTTCGCTCGTTTCTGCCTGTTTTAGTCATTTTGGCACGTTTTCATCCATTTGGTTCTGTTTCCATCCAAAATAGGCCAATTTGAGCAAATTGCTTGATGAATCGATCGTTTCTGACAGATTTCGCTCGTTTCTGCCTGTTTTAGTCATTTTGGCACGTTTTCATCCATTTGGTTCTGTTTCCATACAAAATAGACAGATTTGGCCGAAATAAGCCAAATCGGTCGATATGAGCAAATTCCTTGATGAAACGATCGTTTCTGACAGATTTCGCTCGTTTCTGCCTGTTTTAGTCATTTTGGCACGTTTTCATCCATTTGGTTCTGTTTCCATCCATAATAGGCCAATTTGGTCGATTTGAGCAAATTCCTTGATGAAACGATCGTTTCTGACCGATTTCGCTCGTTTCTGCCTGTTTTAGTCATTTTGGCACGTTTTCATCCATTTGGTTCTGTTTCCATACAAAATAGACAGATTTGGACGAAATAAGCCAAATCGGTCGATATGAGCAAATTCCTTGATGAAACGATCGTTTCTGACAGATTTCGCTCGTTTCTGCCTGTTTTAGTCATTTTGGCACGTTTTCATCCATTTGGTTCTGTTTCCATCCAAAATAGGCCAATTTGGTCGATTTGAGCAAATTCCTTGATGAAACGATCGTTTCTGACCGATTTCGCTCGTTTCTGCCTGTTTTAGTCATTTTGGCACGTTTTCATCCATTTGGTTCTGTTTCCATACAAAATAGACAGATTTGGCCGAAATAAGCCAAATCGGTCGATATGAGCAAATTCCTTGATGAAACGATCGTTTCTGACCGATTTCGCTCGTTTCTGCCTGTTTTAGTCATTTTGGCACGTTTTCATCCATTTGGTTCTGTTTCCATACAAAATAGACAGATTTGGCCGAAATAAGCCAAATCGGTCGATATGAGCAAATTCCTTGATGAAACGATCGTTTCTGACCGATTTGGCTCGTTTCCGCCTGAGTTACATTGTGACTAATGCATACCCAGAGACTTTAGTGCTGAGCCAACATTTATTCCAATTTAAATAGGGACTTTAATCTTTAGCAGTTAGTTAGTAGTTGAGTTCTGTAGCAGTTCGAAGTTATGTACGTGAAGTTCGTGTTAAGGGTAGTTTTGTAGTTATTTTCTGTTAAATAAATTAGTGTTAGTAAAAATAGTTTTTTTTAAAATGCTCACCGCGAGGTCGCGAAGTTAACTGGCGCAGTCGTACGGATTCGTTTTGGGCTCGTACCGAATTTACGGGACGAACTAACCACGACGAATAGAACCACCACAACGAAGATAAGAGGATCGAGGGAAGCACCACCCGTTCTAGAGTATGAATCTGTAGTTCGTAATTTTATTGGGGTAAGTGCAACTGATTAATATTTTTATGAGCGAAGTTGAGGAATTATTAAATAGATTAGCTGCTCTTCAACTAAAACCTTCTACTGACTCCACTTCACAAAAATCGGGAGTGTTTAGGAATAATAAGAGTAATAAAACTCAAAATAGTAATCAGAATAATAATAAAAATAAAATGGCAGAATTTAGGCCGGAATATTTGAATTGCATTCCTGAGTTCGATGGCAATCCAAACGACTTGGGTAGATATTTAAGTGCGTGTCAATCAGTAATTGATACCTTTTATGATGTGCAACAACCTAACCATTTTAGAAACGTATATTTATTAAACTGTATAATAGGAAAATTAAAAGGTAATGCCAAACTAATCCTGGGAACGCAAAATGTGACCACTTGGGAGGAATTAAAAGCCACCCTAAGTAGACATTTCGCGGATCAGAGGGATGAGGTTTGTCTCAATAGAGATTTGGTTATACTTAGACAACAGCAAAACGAAAGTCCAAGTCAATTCTATGATAATGTCTTACATATTCTAAATTTACTTTGTTCCTACATCAATATTCACGAAAACACAGAACAAGGAAGAAATTTAAAAAGGAATCTGTACAATGAATTAGCATTAAAAACGTTCTTATCGGGACTAAAGGAACCTTTAGGCACCACTATCAGATGCATGCGTCCAAGGGACCTGCCCGAAGCCCTTCAGTTCGTAACTGAAGAAGACAATATTCACTATTTGAGATCGAGTACTAGACCAAAACCCCCAACTAAACCATTTTCGCCTTCACCTAGATTCCAACCACATTCACACTATAATCATAACAATCATAATACCCAATTTCAAAGACCTAATTTTAACAGACCCAATTTTGGACAAACGTATTCACCACCCCCTTTCGGTCAAAGACCCCAATTCTCAAATAATTCAAGAGAGTTCGGACAAAGACCAACCACCAACGTTTTTCGACCCAATCAGAATAAACCCCTACCTAACCCTACACCCATGAGCATGTCTACTAGACAAACCAATAACACATATAGACCAAATTTTCAAAACAACCCACGTCCACGAAATACATTCCAACAAAATATCAACCAAAGACCCAACTTTATCGTTGAGGAACTCTACACCTCAGTCAAACCAGACACAACCACAGACAAAACACAGAGTAATTGCCCGGGAACCGAATACCCGACGAAACATGAGACTCACCAGACTCAATTCGATACTTATTACTCGAACGAACCAACAGACGCTGACGCGGATTTTATCGTAGCCAGCCAGGTCAACGGTCGAACGTAAGACCCGAATTGATATTTTTAAACAATAATAATGGTAGTGAACTCTCATATGTAATACTCCCCGAACACGGCATGAAATTATTAATCGATAGCGGAGCTAGTAAATGATTTTTGGAACCCGACCTAGTTAAGAAACTTTACCCGGATTCTATTAAGAGAGAACCGTTCGTAGTTTCTACGGTATTTCAGGAATCAACTCACCAATTCAGTGCAGAAATTCCAGTGTCGAAATTATTTAACCTTCCAAAACCCGCTCTTATGAAATTTTACCTATTCAAATTTCACAATGTGTTCGATGGTTTGATAGGGATGGATAATCTAAAATTTCTACAGGCTAAGCTAGACTATAGTACAGGACATTTAATAACACCTTACGCTAAAATAAATCTACAATTTAGGAAAACGAAAAGAAACTTCAACAATGTAACCATAGAACCGAGAAGCGAAAAAATAATAGAAATAAAAACGGATATTTTAAATGGACAAATAATTATACCGTATCAAAAACTGAATGGATGCGAAATACCGAATTGTATATCAGTAGCAAAAGAAGGTAGAGCTATAACAACCGCACTGAATATGACAAATGAACCGATAACCCTAGACGTTTCAAACATTTTTAAAGTCGAGGATTTTGAAGAAGGTGATCGAATAGACGTGAATAATATGACGATAAACTACGATCATAACCGAAAGTTCGACCCAGCTCAAATAAGAACCGATCATCTCAACAGTGAAGAAAAAGAAAAGGTACTTAAATTATGTAAAGAATTCGCTGATGTATTTTATTACGAGGGAATGCCGCTTACTTTTACAAATAGAATAAAGCACGAAATAAGGACTACAGATGAATCCCCAATCTATGCTAAAACGTACCGCTACCCTTATGTACACAAAAAGGAAGTAGAAACGCAGATAAACAAAATGTTGAGCCAAAGAATAATCAGACCCAGCAACTCCCCATGGTCTGCCCCAATTTGGGTCGTGCCGAAAAAATTGGATGCATCGGGAAAACAGAAATGGAGAGTTTGCATCGATTTCAGGAAACTCAACGAAAAAACGATTGATGACAAATATCCTCTTCCGAATATCACGGACCTGCTGGACAAACTAGGGAGATGCCAATATTTTACTACTCTGGATCTCGCTAGTGGTTTCCACCAAATAGAGATGGAAGAAAAGGATATTCAGAAAACGGCTTTTAGCACGGAACAGGGACATTTCGAATTTACCAGGATACCATTTGGATTAAAAAACGCCCCAGCCACTTTCCAACGAGTAATGGACAACATTTTAAGGGGAATACAAAATGAAAAATGCCTGGTGTACCTGGACGACATTATTATATTTTCCAGCTCTCTACAAGAACACATAGAAAGATTAAGGGCTGTGTTCAACCGACTACGAGAGTCGAATTTTAAAATACAATTAGACAAGAGTGAATTTCTTAGAAAAGAAGTAGCGTACTTAGGTCATGTGATAACAGCAGAGGGAGTAAAACCCAATCCGGAAAAAATTGTTGCAATAAGGAACTATCCTATACCGGAAACTACCAAACAGATCAAAGGATTTTTAGGACTACTCGGATATTACCGAAGATTCATAAATAATTTTGCAAAACTAACTAAACCTTTAACCAAATGCCTAAAAAAAGGGGCTAAGATCGTGCATAATCAAGAATTTACGGATTGTTTCGAAACTTGTAAAAATTTGTTAATTAATGAACCTATTCTGCAATACCCAGATATGACTAAGACATTCAATCTCACGTGCGATGCAAGTAATGTGGCATTAGGAGCTGTACTTTCACAAGGACCCATAGGACAAGATCTCCCTGTAGCCTATGCGTCCCGAACTCTTAACGAGACCGAACAAAAGTACTCTACTACGGAGAAAGAATGCCTTTATCTAGTATGGGCCACAAAGCATTTTAGACCGTATCTATTCGGGAACAAGTTTAACATAATCACAGATCATAGACCCTTACAGTGGCTATTTAATACAAAGGACCCCTCTTCCAAATTACTCAGATGGAGAATCAAATTAGACGAGTACGACTACACGGTGATTTATAAAAAAGGAAAATTGAACACGAATGCCGATGCCCTTAGCCGAATTGAATTACACACAAAGGACACGGAAGGATTCAACAGCCTCTTAGAATACATGGAAGATTTTAATAAAGAATTAGAAGAGATAAAAAAGAATGAAGCAACGACTAGTACGGCAAATAATCAGGAACTGGATACGATATCAGTTGTGGCCAATCCGGACTTAGATCAGCAAGAAGAAAAAGCAGAAAACCTTCAGGAAGAGACAGATGGGCAAACCGTACATACCAATGATGAACAACTCCTATAGTAGGAGTACCAATAATAGATTCAGCAGTGAATTACGGGGCCAATCAAGTGATAATCTCATCGGTTTTACATTCTCCGGCGAAGACAAAGCTAGTAACATTATTTGGCAAAAAAAGAAGATATATGTTACAACTATCAGAGGAAAACTTTGAACGTGACGTCATGAAGTTTATAAAAGAGCACGTTAACTTTCAAAAGCTATACTCGCTATACTTTGAGAATGCGGAATTGTATCCCAAATTCTGCGAAGTCCTAAGGAAAAACTTCAAGTGGCCATCGTTAAAATTTAAAAGATACGCAACTAAACTTGTAGATGTGGTAGAAGAAGACGAAATAAAGGAAGTAATACAGGCATACCACGAGGGTAAAACTAATCACAGAGGGATAGAGGAAACGGAACAAAGAATTAAGACAAAATATTATTGGCCAAATTTAAAATTAACCATTCAGGAGTACATAAACCTATGTGAAATATGTCAGAAAAGTAAATATGCCAGGAACCCAGTGAAAATGGAATTCAACGTTACACCGACGGCAACCAAACCCTTCGAGATAATTCACATAGACACCTTCACGATGGACAAACTAAAATTCTTAACGTTAATCGATAGCTTCTCCAAATACGCACAGGCATACCCTCTAAACTCATTGGAAGCGACGGAGGTGGCCGACGGGTTAATGACCATCTTTACGCATCACGGGATACCACGAAAAATAATAACGGACAATGGAAGTGAATTCAAAAATACGGTGCTGACGGAACTTTTAGAGCTACATAAGATAAAAATTCATTTCTGCTCTCCTGAACACCCACAATCAAATGGCATGATAGAAAGGTTACATTCAACATTAATCGAGCATGTGCGTCTACTAAATAATCAAGGACAGGGCAAGACATCGACGAAAAAGAAATTAAAACACGCAATTCTAGCATATAATCACACCATTCATTCAGCGACACATTTCAAACCTATGGAAATTATTAATGGACATATGGAATGCGAGGACCCCTTCAACATAGAGTTAAGCAAAACCTTGATGACTAATTACGTGACGGACCATAAGGATAGGACAAAAATAATGTACAAAAGAATAAACGAAATACTTAGCGAGAATAAAAAGGAAATAATCGAGAAAAGAAACGAAACTCGAGATAAACCCCCCATATTTCAGCCCGGCGACAAAACATACGTTAGGCAACACGCTCGACAGAAATTAAAAGACCCTTTTAAAGAACCCACTAAAATACTAACGGTAAACCCTGAACGAAAGACAGTAACAACCACAAACCATGGAAAAGTCCATATGGACAATATTAAAAGGCCATTTAGGCAACGATTTAGTTTTGATAATACGCCCGGAACAAGTTAGCGTAAAAGTAGCTTAGTTAATGTACATTAAAATAAGATATAGGTATAAGGACCCATCATTGTTTCAGACTACTTACGAACGTATTTGGGAATGTCCAGATACAAAAACTAAACGACAATCTCGGACTGGTACCGCTAAAACTAGGAAAAGCAAAAATGATACATCAGACCTACACAATAATACACTACCATGACTTTAACCCCATCATTGACCAGATGAACATACTACATACCAGGACTACAAACCTAGCCATAACTATACATCGAGCAAAGGACTACAAACTATACTTAGACGAATTAAAAAATTTCTTGGCTATACTTTATCTTATACAAAGACGAACAGAAACTAACCTTAAACAAATCATACCCCATCCTCACAGGGCAAAACGTGGGCTAATTAATGGGATAGGCTCGATATTCAAAGGAATAACAGGGAACCTAGATGCATCTGACGGTGATAGATACGACAGACTCATTAAAGAGCTCCAAACTAACCAACGAAACCTACAGAAATCCACTTTAGCTCACAAAACTATAATTGTTTCAACTATTGAAAAATTCAACAATACCATTAGGCAATTGTACGAAAACGACAAATTAATTGAGGCAAAGTTCAATCAGGTATTACCACACATTATGGAAATAGGAAACGGTAGGAGCTGCACATTCTTGAAGGAAATAATTAATGAAATAATAAATATGTATGAAATTATTAACGCCATATTACAAGACGCAGCCAACTCATTAGTGTTTGCCAGAACAGGGATGATGCACCCCAGTGTAATTGAATTGAAAGACCTGTATTCCGAATTAAAAACACTTCAAAAAGAAATAAATATTAATCAAACCCCGATACAGGTAACAATGGAAAACATGCCTATATTTGAAAAAATCATTGAGATAAAATGCTTCATCGTTAACAATAAGATAATGTACATATTGCATGTACCGATAGTTCGCGAAGAAGTATTCGATTATTACCACCTATACTCAGTCCCGATGTATACAGGGAGTCAGTTCAAGGTGGTTATTCCTCAAAAAAAATTCGTGGTGACGAACCAGTTGCACTTTGCTCATTATGACAAAATTTGTAAAATAATGTTACCAAACTTGTACTTATGTAATAAGAATAGCATAGAAATAGTAAGTGAAAGTGCCCCTTGTGAGATAAGACTTTTAAACATGGACAGAAGGACATTAGTATGTAAGCAAACTAGAATAGAAATACCTAAACTAGTAGTAGAACAGTTGGATCAGACAAACAAATGGATAGTGGTATGTCCAAACGAAACTTTAATATACACATCGTGCCCAGGAGCAACTACTGAAACAAGAAAGCTTTTGGGAACATACATGTTAGACTTTCCCCAAGGATGCCGCATTGATATCGACGGGAAAACCATAAACAACGAAATCATAACTACCAAGGACCATCCCCAACCAATGCTGTTCCCTGACCTAAAGGAGGAACACAGTGCACCCCCGACATTGCTGAATTTAAGCTTACACCTACCAGCAATCAAACTAGACGAACTCCACCAATTGAGACAGGAGATAGAACACACGCAAGGTTCATCCCTAATGCCTTTTGGAGAAGTTTCAACAGTACCTAGCATCTGGACAATATTAGTTTACATTGCAATAGTTGGAGGATGTTGTGCCATTCTGTGGAAATGGATACTTCGGCATAAGAAGACAAAACCACAAGCACCAAACCAGAGGGAGGCCATCCAACTTCCAGGATAACCCGGAACTTGGAACTCAGGGGGAAGGAGTTACATTGTGACTAATGCATACCCAGAGACTTTAGTGCTGAGCCAACATTTATTCCAATTTAAATAGGGACTTTAATCTTTAGCAGTTAGTCAGTAGTTGAGTTCTGTAGCAGTTCGAAGTTATGTACGTGAAGTTCGTGTTAAGGGTAGTTTTGTAGTTATTTTCTGTTAAATAAATTAGTGTTAGTAAAAATAGTTTTTTTTTAAAACGCTCACCGCGAGGTCGCGAAGTTAACTCGTGCCAAAATGACTAAAACAGGCGGAAACGAGCGAAATGGGTCAGAAACGATCGTTTCATCAAGGAATTTGCTCAAATCGGTCGATTTGGCTTATTTCGTCCAAATCTGTCTATTTTGGATGGAAACAGAAACAAATGGATGAAAACGTGCCAAAAAGACTAAAACAGGCAGAAACGAACGAAATATGTCAGAAACGATCATTTCATGAAGAAATTTGCTCAAATCGACGGATTTGGCTAATTTCGGCCAAATCTGTCTATTATGGCTGCAAATTGCACCAAATTGATGAAAACGTGCCAAAAAGACTAAAACAGGCAGAAACGAGCGAAATCGGTAATAAACGATCGTTTCATCAAGGAATTTGGCTTATTTCGGCCAAATCTGTCTATTTTGGATGGAAACAGTACCAAATTGATTTAAACGTGCCAAAATGACTAAAACAGGCAGTAACGAGCGAAATCGTTCAGAAACGATCGTTTCATCAAGGAATTTGCTCAAATCGACCGATTTGGCTTATTTCGGCCAAATCTGTCTACTTTGGATGGAAACAGTACCAAATGGATGAAAACGTGCCAAAATGACTAAAACAGGCAGAAACGAGCGAAATATGTCAGAAACGATCTTTTCATGAAGAAATTTGCTCAAATCGACGGATTTGGCTAATTTCGGCCAAATCTGTCCATCTTGGATTCAAATTGCACCAAATTGATGAAAACGTGCCGAAATGACTAAAACAGGCAGAAACGAGCGAAATCGGTCAGAAACGATCGTTTCATCAAGGAATTTGCTCAAATCGAACGATTTGGCTTATTTCAGCCCAATGTGTCTATTTTGGACGGAAACAGAAACAAATGGATGAAAACGTGCCAAAATGACTTAAACAGGCAGAAACGAGCGAAATCGGTCAGAAACGATCGCTTCATCAAGGAATTTGCTCAAATCGGCCGATTTGGCTTATTTCGGCCAAATCTGTCTACTTTGGATGGAAACAGTACCAAATGGATGAAAACGTGCCAAAATGACTAAAACAGGCAGAAACGAGCGAAATATGTCAGAAACGATCTTTTCATGAAGAAATTTGCTCAAATCGACGGATTTGGCTAATTTCGGCCAAATCTGTCCATCTTGGATTCAAATTGCACCAAATTGATGAAAACGTGCCGAAATGACTAAAACAGGCAGAAACGAGCGAAATCGGTCAGAAACGATCGCTTCATCAAGGAATTTGCTCAAATCGGCCGATTTGGCTTATTTCGGCCAAATCTGTCTATTTTGGCTTCAAATTGCACCAAATTGATGAAAACGTGCCGAAATGACTAAAACAGGCAGAAACGAGCGAAATCGGTCAGAAACGATCGTTTCATCAAGGAATTTGCTCAAATCGACCGATTTGACTTATTTCGGCCCAATGTGTCTATTTTGGACGGAAACAGAACCAAATGGATGAAAACGTGCCAAAATGACTTAAACAGGCAGAAACGAGCGAAATCGGTCAGAAACGATCGCTTCATCAAGGAATTTGCTCAAATCGGCCGATTTGGCTTATTTCGGCCAAATCTGTCTATTTTGGCTTCAAATTGCACCAAATTGATGAAAACGTGCCGAAATGACTAAAACAGGCAGAAACGAGCGAAATCGGTCAGAAACGATCGTTTCATCAAGGAATTTGCTCAAATCGACCGATTTGACTTATTTCGGCCCAATGTGTCTATTTTGGACGGAAACAGAACCAAATGGATGAAAACGTGCCAAAATGACTAAAACGGGCAGAAACGAGCGAAATCGGTTAGAAACGATCGTTTCATCAAGGAATTTGCTCAAATCGACCTAATTGGCTTATTTCGGCCAAATCTGTCTATTTTGGCTTCAAATTGCACCAAATTGATGAAAACGTGCCGAAATGACTAAAACAGGCAGAAACGAGCGAAATCGGTCAGAAACGATCGTTTCATCAAGGAATTTGCTCAAATCGACGAATTTGGCTTATTTCGGCCCAATGTGTCTATTTTGGACGGAAACAGAACCAAATGGATGAAAACGTGCCAAAATGACTTAAACAGGCAGAAACGAGCGAAATCGGTCAGAAACGATCGCTTCATCAAGGAATTTGCTCAAATCGACAGATTTGGCTTATTTCGGCCAAATCTGTCCATCTTGGATTCAAATTGCACCAAATTGATGAAAACGTGCCAAAATGACTAAAAAGGGCAGAAACAAGCGAAATCGGTCAGAAACGATCGTTTCATCAAGGAATTTGCTCAAATCGACGAATTTGGCTTATTTCGGCCCAATGTGTCTATTTTGGACGGAAACAGAACCAAATGGATGAAAACGTGCCAAAATGACTAAAACGGGCAGAAACGAGCGAAATCGGTTAGAAACGATCGTTTCATCAAGGAATTTGCTCAAATCGACCTAATTGGCTTATTTCGGCCAGATCTGTCTATTTTGGCTTCAAATTGCACCAAATTGATGAAAACGTGCCGAAATGACTAAAACAGGCAGAAACGAGCGAAATCGGTCAGAAACGATCGTTTCATCAAGGAATTTGCTCAAATCGACAGATTTGGCTTATTTCGGCCAAATCTGTCCATCTTGGATTCAAATTGCACCAAATTGATGAAAACGTGCCAAAATGACTAAAACGGGCAGGAACGAGCGAAATCGGTCAGAAACGATCGTTTCATCAAGGAATTTGCTCAAATCGACGGATTTGGCTTATTTCGGCCTAATGTGTCTATTTTGGACGGAAACAGAACCAAATGGATGAAAACGTGCCAAAATGACTAAAACAGGCAGAAACGAGAGAAATCGGTCACAAACGATCATTTCATCAAGGAATTTGCTCAAATCGGCCGATTTGGCTTATTTCGGCCAAATCTGTCCATCTTGGATTCAAATTGAACCAAATTGATGAATACGTGCCAAAATGACTAAAACGGGCAGAAACGAGCGAAATCGGTGAGAAACGATCGTTTCATCAAGGAATTTGCTCAAATCGACAGATTTGGCTTATTTCGGCCAAATCTGTCCATCCTGGATTCAAATTGCACCAAATTGATGAAAACGTGCCAAAATGACTAAAACGGGCAGAAACGAGCGAAATCGGTCAGAAACGATCGTTTCATCAAGGAATTTGCTCAAATCGACGGATTTGGCTTATTTCGGCCTAATGTGTCTATTTTGGACGGAAACAGAACCAAATGGATGAAAACGTGCCAAAATGACTAAAACAGGCAGAAACGAGAGAAATCGGTCACAAACGATCATTTCATCAAGGAATTTGCTCAAATCGGCCGATTTGGCTTATTTCGGCCAAATCTGTCCATCTTGGATTCAAATTGAACCAAATTGATGAATACGTGCCAAAATGACTAAAACGGGCAGAAACGAGCGAAATCGGTGAGAAACGATCGTTTCATCAAGGAATTTGCTCAAATCGACAGATTTGGCTTATTTCGGCCAAATCTGTCCATCCTGGATTCAAATTGCACCAAATTGATGAAAACGTGCCAAAATGACTAAAACGGGCAGAAACGAGCGAAATCGGTCAGAAACGATCGTTTCATCAAAGAATTTGCTCAAATCGACCGATTTGGCTTATTTCGGCCCAATGTGTCTATTTTGGACGGAAACAGAAACAAATGGATGAAAACGTGACAAAATGACTTAAACAGGCAGAAACGAGCGAAATCGGTCAGAAACGATCGTTTCATCAAGGAATTTGCTCAAATCGACCGATTTGGCTTATTTCGGCCCAATGTGTCTATTTTGGACGGAAACAGAAACAAATGGATGAAAACGTGCCAAAATGACTTAAACAGGCAGAAACGAGCGAAATCGGTCAGAAACGATCGCTTCATCAAGGAATTTGCTCAAATCGGCCGATTTGGCTTATTTCGGCCAAATCTGTCCATCCTGGATTCAAATTGCACCAAATTGATGAAAACGTGCCAAAATGACTAAAACGGGCAGAAACGAGCGAAATCGGTCAGAAACGATCGTTTCATCAAAGAATTTGCTCAAATCGACCGATTTGGCTTATTTCGGCCCAATGTGTCTATTTTGGACGGAAACAGAAACAAATGGATGAAAACGTGACAAAATGACTTAAACAGGCAGAAACGAGCGAAATCGGTCAGAAACGATCGCTTCATCAAGGAATTTGCTCAAATCGACAGATTTGGCTTATTTCGGCCAAATCTATCCATCTTGGATTCAAATTGCACCAAATTGATGAAAACGTGCCAAAATGACTAAAACGGGCAGAAACGAGCGAAATCGGTCAGAAACGATCGTTTCATCAAGGAATTTGCTCAAATCGACCGATTTGGCTTATTTCGGCCCAATGTGTCTATTTTGGACGGAAACAGAAACAAATGGATGAAATCGTGCCAAAATGACTTAAACAGGCAGAAACGAGCGAAATCGGTCAGAAACGATCGTTTCATCAAGGAATTTGCTCAAATCGACCGATTTGGCTTATTTCGGCCCAATGTGTCTATTTTGGACGGAAACAGAAACAAATGGATGAAAACGTGCCAAAATGACTTAAACAGGCAGAAACGAGCGAAATCGGTCAGAAACGATCGTTTCATCAAGGAATTTGCTCAAATCGACCGATTTGGCTTATTTCGGCCCAATGTGTCTATTTTGGACGGAAACAGAAACAAATGGATGAAATCGTGCCAAAATGACTTAAACAGGCAGAAACGAGCGAAATCGGTCAGAAACGATCATTTCATCAAGGAATTTGCTCAAATCGGCCACATTTGTCTATTGTGGATGGAAACAGTACCAAATGGATGAAAACGTGCCAAAATGACTTAAACAGGCAGAAACGAACGAAATATGTCAGAAACGATCATTTCATGAAGAAATTTGCTCAAATCGACGGGTTTGGCTAATTTCGGCCAAATCTGTCTATTTTGGACGGAAACAGAAACAAATGGATGAAAACGTGCCAAAATGACTTAAACAGGCAGAAACGA